>NC_090818.1:117329490-117626990 GCF_000390325.3 Nicotiana tomentosiformis
TACGGCTGTATGAATATCAACATATATGCTGCATGGATAATATTCCAAAATCTTAAGTGTGTTCATAACGTAACTAACTCTGGGTCATTGATCGAATAATTTCTTTCGTTCCTTCTCAACTTTCTTTAAATGTAAGCAATTACTTTTCCTGGTCATTCTGACACTTATTGTGTGAATACTTGGCTTATCTTAGTTCACACACATGCCATCATTTTTGTGAAACTCATATGATCTCGAATATTACTTTTGATTTTACTTCTCGCTCATTAGCCACGATATGTGCCACTTTCTTATGGAGTGCATACGATGTTGTACTGAGACTGCTGTTACAAGACCATTTCTTCTTCAAGTTACTATGCTTAGGTTGAAGCCTTCTTCCTTATTTCCTTAACTAGTATTTCGTTGTAATACTTAGGAAAGGTCATCTAACTCTTATAAAGCTGCGGTCTTATTACCTCGTATACCCAATGGAATTTTTGATGTTCTTACTCGCCTATAATTATCCTTAGTTACTTACCTCCATGCCCTTGTGCTCGTAGGGTTAAATCTGGACTGAAATTTTTTACTGTCTCCCCAGTGGCTCTCTTTTATTTCCGTAACACTTATACGGTACCTTTAACTACCCCAACTCCTATCTGAATATTTCTCAAGGATTAGGATGTCGTATCTGCGAGATTGAATTTCCTATGCTGGGTTTCACTATGTTTATCTTGCATGATCTACTGCTTTATGTAAGACCTCTTGTCTAGCCATAACTAGGCTCTTCCTGAATTAACTACTAACTACTCGTGAGTCCATGCTCATATCTATATTCTGTGTAACCTCTCTTGGGTTATGTCTTTTGTCTTAATTTACCTTTTGTACTAGCTCCTAATATATCAAGTATCCATTCGCACTTATTTACCAATTAAACTCCTGGCAAGGAACCCTTACTACCTATTCTCATCCCTTTCACCTTTTTACTGCATTCTTCCTTTACCATTTCATAGTTACTTGAACCACTTAATTCTAACTTAATACCATATCGCACCATCTTTCCCCCTTTAGGGGAGTACTAGCATTTAATGCTCTGAAGTTTACATGCAGATGTTTTACCTTTTCATCTTCGGTGTCCTTCCATATTTTCAATGACCCTTACTCGCCTTGCAGTAACCCTTCTATACTAGGGATAATTGAATTTCTTATGCATGAGGGTGACACCTAGTGTAACAGGCATATTTAGTCCCTTAAGATTAACTCTGCTCACAGGGCTTGCTTTAGGGAAACGTCTTCCTGAATGAACTTTAAAGGTTATTCTTTTGTTGTCCATTCTATTATTGCCGGAATGCTATCTCTGAAATTCTCACGATGCCGACTATTATCAAATCTTCTGATCCCTAATTCATGTTCAGTTTATCTTGTTCACTAGCTCATAGTGATTTCTATTACTTCGGGGGTCTAACTTAGCCTTCTGGTAATCACGTTCGAGTCACCAACTCATTTTTCGAAATGAGGGTATGACTTTATGGCTTATACAGTTTAATTCTCTCAAGGCCTGCCACCTCTTGTCTTTTCCTTCACTTGACTATAGATTTTGTCATATTTTGATTTATCGTTATCACCCACATATCATATTTTACTCATAATGCTTCATTTACTCTCTTCTTATTCTCCGGCTAATATTTTTGTCTATCACTTTATTTTGAAAACTTCAACAAAATATTCTTTCACTTTTAGCTCTCCTTGCTTTATCTCACTGGCTCTTGGGGACGCCTAACATTCTCTTTTTTTTAACTAGGGGCGGGAGTCATACTAAGGTATATATTTATCCCTTCTAGGATTCCACTGCCCATCTTCTGAAATTTCTGAATATACTAGTAATTATATCTAACTGTACTATTCTAGAGTGCACCATCTGGGTATCTCAGAAGGAAATCTATTATCACGTTTTCACTATCTTTTGGAAATTTTAGCTAATGATAACAATCAATCCACCATTTTGTGTTACTCTAATCCCAGCTGGATCTTGATATCCCATTATTCTCTTAAACTATATCTGTTAGCTCCCATAGGGCATAACTGAGAAAGGTGTGGCCAATTGTATATATCTTTATTATTGTTGAAAGTAACTCAGAATGCTAATATTTCTCTGTCATAATTATAAATACTAATAATCTTCACTAACTGGGTATCTCGTACCCTCCTTTACCTTGTTTCTGTTACCTGTTGAAACTTATACTTTTACATTCTGATACTCCCATAGCCTGCTATTCGCGGGGTGCGTTAGATATTCCAATCCTAAGATCTTAAGCAGGAAATTTACACATCGGGTATGCACAATCTGATAAGGCCTCAAATTGGGCCATGTCGTCAAGAACTCTCCCTCTACTAGTGCCCTTACTTTCTGTTGTATTAGCCCTCTGGCTAGCTGTAATCTTTCTAATTGCAAATGTCTTTGTATCATCAGCAAACATAAGTTCTGGCTTAAACTTTTATGACTCAGCTCTATAGCACGATTTAGATTTGAAAGAAGGGTAACAGACTCTTGTAGCTTCCTGTTTATATAGTGTGGTGCACAATACATTTATAAATAAGGCTCTACTAGACACGACTTATAGACTCCCTAGGATAACACTGCTCTGATACCAAGTTTGTCATATCCCAAACTTGGGGAGGTGTGGCTGGCACCCGATGCCATATTTGGCCCGAGCGTACCACTCTGTAACAGTGAACTCTGGTGGGGTAACCCTCAACTTAGGCCGACGAGCACTTCCTGTGAGCTGACAATACCAATCAAGGCCGATGAGGCCACCATGAATGTCTACAACCAGCAATACCAAACTAACATGTACACAAGGCTGGCAAGGCCACAATACTAATATACAAAATATACAAGACTCGTCTACAAGCCTCTAGAGATAACTGAACTGTATCATGGTCGGGACAGGGCCTCGACCTTCCCATCAAAACTGTATATATAAAATGGACTTCGAGGTCTAGACTTGATAAATCTGAGGAACTAGAGCTTACCAGCCAAGCTGATATTTGACTCTGTCTACTTGGAAGGTCTATCCAACTATCTATCAGGACCTGCATGCATGAAATGCAGCATCCCCAACAAAAGAGATGTCAGTATGAATAATGTACCGAGTATGTAAGGCATAAAAATCAATATATAAAGACATGAAAGAAACATGGAGTAAAAGACTCAACCTGTAAGTCTGAATAGCTCTATGAATAATAAAACATTTATAATGTCATGCATATACGTATAAATATCATATCATGCATAAGTATATGCATATATAACATCATCAAGCCTCTGAGGGCATCCCATCATATTATCTTGGCCTTTGTGGGCGAAATCATCAACGTATGCCATTTGATTAGGTGGTGATGTGTATATAATGCCATAACATTTCCCCATATCCCATGCACATATAATATATGCGTATATAATGTCATCTGGTCATGGGACAATATACATGTATAAATGAATGCAGTGCATAATGAAGTAAGTCAATAAGATCTCTCGGAATGTCATAAGATCAATATGCCTTTGGTTAGTATCACAAATAAACTTTATCAACTTATGTATTTTCTGAGACCCATGAACAGACGATATAATAACAGTACATATGGGGAATCAAGAACATAGGCAACCTTAGTACTTCTAAGAATATAGTCATTTGTGAAAGTTATGTGTTTGCTCGTTTTGTTGTATCATATGGATCGTGCCAAAAGGAAAGAAGGGATAGCCTTAACATACCTTATCAATGAAGTTACAACTGTTGCACAAGTCCTCGCACCTCTTACAGGTGGTAATCTATATCATACAAAGGATTGGTATCAATATCGACTTCATATTCTATAGGGAAGTTCATTCAGTCATTTTATCGAACAACTTATGTACATAACTTTATAGGGTCTTTTATAGCTCTAATTCAATATATTCCAGCACAATGATCTTCATTTTCACTTCCCCTCATCCTCACCATGATATCCATACCTTTACAATTCCATTTGGTATCTTAAAAAATGTAAAAACAGTCCACACAACATAGCTCAACTTCAAGTTTCATAGTTACTAGTTTCTTCGAGAATCCTTCAATAAAATTCAACCCAACACTTGTACAAACTTAAGATTAGGTTATGGAAGATGAAACTTACTTCAAATATACCAAGAACCCGATGTTTTTTAAACTCAATTCAACACTAAGTAACTTCCTAAATCGTCACAACGAGAAGGAAACAGAGTTAATGGTAACCACGATATTCTTTACATTGAACTTGTATGGTTTATCTTTGGATTCACTCTAGGATCATGGGGGAACCCTTGGAGAGCATCTATGAGGGTTTAGGAACTGTTTTGATCAAGAAAAATGAGTTAAAACGACTTAGAATTGACTTATATACAAGCTGGAGTTTTACACCGACTTTGTGGATCCCAAGGGAGCTGCTTGTGTAGTCTCGTGAAAATGCGAAAATGCGAATATCTCTCTACAAACAGTTTAATGCGTTAGAAACTAGACTAGTAGATCTTCAATTTGGTAGGTGGATCACCCCATAATTCAAAGTATATGGGGAGAAAAGCTCAGCTACATGTGACCTAATGTTCAACACATTTATGAATGTAACTTGTGATGACCTTTGCCAACTTTTGTTCCACAACTCGCTTGACTTCAAAACATAACACAAGACTATCATACGACTAAAATAACTCATAACATAACCTCCTTATCATGTTAAGTACCCTAGTCTCACCCCAAAAGTACACGTTATAACACTTCTGACTTGTCGACTTTCGACGAAACTTATTTTCTTCAATTCGTTTAGCTTCTAAGCCTTCCAACTTTCTTGGTACTTGTTATCCCTGATTTTTAATATTTGTAACCTCCAAAGTAACATTATTAACTTACTTTATGTACTTTGAAAGATGATCTCATTTCTGAGCTTACATCAATTGACTTACGATATACTTTTACGTACGAAAATATGGTGTGTAACATGGTTCACACGAGCAATTGTACACTGAGTCTACCTCCAGAGATAAGGTGAAGTTTTTCAGGCCAAGTAACCCAGATTTGATGGTGACAACTTGAATTTCTTCACTGAAGATTCAACTATAACTGGACTATTATCCTTTTGTAACTAATGCATAATCATCGATATGCTTCATTAAAGTAATAAGATTGCTTTGTCTAGCAAGATAAATGCAGAATCTTTAACGAATGCCTCACCATCAGAGCCTGAGATGAATTTAAATGGAAAAACATGGGCAGCAAGGATTCATATAATTAACCTTAATTTGCTTGGAATTGAGATGTTCGTCGTAAGTCTCGCTGTCGGAGTGACAATACAACAACAACAACAATAACCCAGTAAAATTCTCACAAGTGTGATCTGGGAGGGTAGTGTGTACGCAGACTTACCTATACCCCGAGAGAGTAGGAAGGATGTTTTCGATAAACCCTCGACTCAAGAAGACAAAAAGAGACAATAGATCAGTACCAACAACAGAAACCAGAAAAACCAGAAGAATAATAACAGCATCGTAAGAGCCAAAAAATAGATGGAAAAATAATAATAATAACCAGTAAATATGGACCGATACTATGAAGAATAGTGTGAACATATTATTAACCACTAACAATTTAGGACAAAACACTATCAGACAAGTCTTACACCCGGTACGAAGCATAAGACAATCTTCTGAAAATTTACCCTTAGCAGCTAAATTTTGGTTGAACAATCTTGTCATGCATTAATATTGCAAAATCATACCTCATAACCAACAAATTGATATATAATCTATGTTATGTCGCATTACATTATCAACAGCTGTACCAATATTTTCTGGATTGTGACCAATGAAGTTGCAAATTGAAACTAAATTAGCCCTCTTGTCCCACCATTCCTATCAATTATGATTGATGATTATCCTCCTGTAACTTCTTAGACATTGAGTACATATTCCAACTAAAAAGATTCTAGTTGGGGATTGTACATTTGTACCCCAGCACAAATCACAATTGAAAAACTAAATGGGATGACAACTTCAAAAAACTTACCTCACTTTTCCCCATCTATTTTCCTTCCATCATAAGCAAACCAGCAGCTGCTATAACATCATCAAAAACTTATTATTATCCACTTCTTCACCTTAAATGTAACCTTTCACCAAATCCCACTATTGAAGGGAGCATTGGAGCAACGGTAAAATTGTCCCCGTGTGACCTATATGTCACGGGTTCAAGCCGCGGAATCAGTCACTGATGTTTGCATCAGGATATGCTGCTTACATCACACCCCTTTGGGTGTTCACTTTCCTTAGACCCTGCATAAATACGGGATGCTTCGTGCACCAGGTTGCCTTTTTGCCCAAATACCCCACTAACTTTTTTCTATCCTTTTCCCTTTTGTAGTTTTCTTAATTGTTTTAGAGCAAGGAATCTACACCCTCATTATTTAAGTGGTACAATCTTCTTTTGCCACCACCAGAGCAACTTCAACTTAAGCTTAACCAAAAAAAGCAAAATGAAACATAACTTAGTGTCAACCTTTCTCTTCTTGTTGCTCCAATGCATTGGCATTTTGGCTCAAGGTCCAACTCCAGCTCCAATTCCACCACCTACTCGAGCTTCAGCTCCTGCTCCGGGACCACCTGGACCTACTAATGTAACAAAGATCCTAGAAAAAGCAGGCCAATGTTCGACGTTTATTCGATTGTTACAAACCACTCAAGAAATCAGCCAAATAACATCATTACTAAACAACTCCAACAGTATCACCATCTTTGTGCCACCAGATAATGCATTTTTGAACATGAAAGCAGGAACTTTGAATTCATTTAACGATCAGCAGAAAGCAGAACTGATCAAATTCCACATTCTGCCTCAATACTTCTCCATTTCTCAGTTCCAAACTGCTAGCAATCCTGTTCAGACACAAGCCGGTGGAACCAGTAACCGCGAATTCCCTATCAACATAACAACAAATGGCACTTCAGTGAACATAACTACTGGAATTGTCAATGCAAGTATCTCTAATACAGTTTACACTGATAGCCAGTTAGCTATTTATCAAGTGGACAAAGTTCTTCTTCCATTGCAATTCTTTGTCCCTCCAGCACCTGCTCCTGCACCACCTAAGCCGAAAAAGAAAGATGATTCGTTGGATTCTGACTCTACTTCTGCTGTATCTTCTGGTGCAATCTCTCTGGTTCCAGTAATATTTTGGGCAATCAACTCCAACGGCGGATTTCTCTTCATCTTGGCTGTGTTTTCGTTTGTATATGTGAGCTCATAATTAAGTTGGAGTTGATATTATTGTGCATGCATGCATTGTTGTGATTTCATTTAATTGTAATTTTGGTTTATGCCGTGTAAATTTCATTTGGTTTTACTACCTGGTTACCTATACTTGCTGTTAAATATATATATATATATATATATATATATATATATATAAAGCATGAATATAATGTTGCTTTACAAAAATAACATCTAACACAATAAAATTAACATCTAACACAATAAAATGATATAAACTTAATTCTAGACATTAGCCTTGTAATCCTATTAGTTTTAGAACATAATACACGTTAGGAATCCTACATGATTACCTTTAGGAATCTTATTAGTATAATTACTTTTGGCATAGACATATAATACTACATGGTAGTATGTAAACCTAATACCTTTAGGAACACGTTACGTTTCTTATTAGTATAATTACTTTCAGGATAGAGACATATTTTTAGCCATGTAATTCTATTACTTTTAGAATATACTTCTTAAAAAATTCTTATTACTAATTTAATTTGAAAGCATATTGAATTGTCCTATTACTAATTTAATTTGAGAATGTATTATATTGCCCAAATCCATTTAGAAAAAGAAGAGTCTATATTATTAAAAAAATATAAATACAATATTGATAGACCAAAATAGCCCTAAAATATTAAACAGAAGAACTCATAGGGAAAGGACATAACTGTATTAACCTATTTTTTTGGACTACAATAACTTTTATGTTAATTTTTTTAATATTTAATATTTTAAAATTAATAAAATATCGTATATTGAATTCTAATGTTTAATAAAATTAATTTCATAAGAATCCTTTGTATTTGTAATACATTATCACTCCATAATATTCAATACTAAGAAAAAATAAAAGTAATGTTAAATGGACTGCATAAAGCGTTAAAATTGAGAAAAAAATCCTCACGATAATATATTTTTATATTATATTTGAACTGCTTTTCTACTCAAATAATATTTTTTATTATTAATTTTTCGTATATTATTGAAAATTATACCAAATTATTAAAGAATAACTAAGAATGTTTTTAAGAATATAACTGTGTGAGAAAGAGAAAGAAAAAGGTTGGTTAAAGTCAATACCACTAATGATTTTGTAAATATAAAGATCTAAAAGTAGAATGTTATATCGATCTTTCTACTCATTAAAAATAATATTTATAGTGGATAAAATTATAATTATGATTAAATATTCAAAACAAGAGATGAACTAATATTAAGAATCTGAATCAACAGAATATAAATAATTTTTTAGGTTAAGACCAAATAATCAAATCTTTCAATTAATATTTTAGCAAGGGAATTCAATTTAATTATTTTTTAAATTCATCATATGAGTAAAATTACTTTTCAAGTTAAAAAAAAATCTTAGGGTACAAAATTTATTCCATAAAAAAGGTTTGAGATTTAAAAAAATATAGATCAGAAAGTAAAAATGATTAATTTGGTATTAAGAAGGTGATACAAGTGTTTGAGGAAGCACAATCAAAGTTAATCCTAAACAAGAACAAGCTTTCAAGACTATATTATAAAGAGTTGACTCTGGTATAGCGGGATTATCCTTTGTAGATGCCTCCGCCGGAATCGAAATAATATTCCGATGTCACGCATTACTTGCAAATGTCAGATCTAGAGGCATGATAATCTTAGCAATAATAAAAAGTGGTGTACCATCAATGATTTTATTATGAGGTCGTACAACTCACTTTAGATTTGTATACCTCTTCAAACAATTGAAATAATCATCACAAATATATCAAAGCAAAGCAATAGTGCTAAATTTATAAGGAAAGCCAAATTGATAATATGGGATGAAGTGCTTATTGCTAAGCGTCAAAAGATTGAAACAATTGTCTAGAGTTGTAGAGATATATTGGATATCAATGAACCGTTTGGTAGAAAAGTAATAGTTTAGGAGATGATTTCTGTCAAGTACTATCAGTAATTCCACAATCAACGAAAGTAGAGACTGTAAAAGCTAGCTTGCCAAAATTGCACTTATGGCCTCAAATGAACAAGTTTCAAATGACAAGAAATATAAAAGTAAGAGCAGATCCAACATTTAAGTGACTTCTTGCTTCCAGTCGGAAACGAAGAAGAGTATCCAATAAAAGATGATTTGGTTCTTCCAGAACACTTAGCTATCAACCTCAAGGATAATATTAGTGCATTTAATAAGGAAAATATTTTCATCATTAGATTAAAACGCAAATTGTGCAAATTACATGATAGAAATTAAAGAGTTATCTTGGCTAGCAAAAATGAATATATTGATCAACCAAATAAAAAGTTAATTGCTAAGTTTTATGATAAAAATAAAATATTTTTTAGTTTTGACTCAGCAGAAGATGATACCGACAATTACTACCAAGAAGAATAACTAAATACTTTAATATCAAATGGCCTTTTACCATCCGGGGCATTCTACCATCCAAGTTTGTTGTCAAGTTTATTATTTCTTATGTATGTTAGTGTCACCATATATATAATAGACTAAGTTAAATTGATCTTCCATTGCATATAGGTTGATATTGAAGAAAAATATGCCTGTCATGCTACTGTAAAACTTAGATCCATCGAATAGCTTATGTAATAGTACACAGATAGTATATAGAAGTTTTGACAGTAATGTTATACATGCAGAAATTATGATACTGGTCAATATGCTTCTAAGTATGTGTTTATCCCCGAAATCAACTTTCGTCTTCCGAAACTAAAGAATATCCTTTTAAATTTGTTTTAAAAAAATTTTCAGTATGTTTACAATAATATATTTTTTTGCACGAATAATTATATGTTACACTTTCAAGAGGGATATTAATATCGACAATAAGAGTTCTGGTTATGGCAGAAGAACCAAAGCATTAGAAGGAAACAAATACAAAAACATATCGTCTACAAAAAAGTATTCAGTAAGATACCATCGCATTAGATACCTTTAAACTACAATACATAATTATCTGATTAACATGCCTAAATTGATCATTTGTGTAAGTTGTGATTATGCCCTTTCATTTTAAATTTGCGTATTATGCTCATGTAATAATATTTTTCGGCATTTTGATGTTTGTTGTATTATTATATATAAATTTTCTCTCATTAATTAAATTTTTTCTTCCATCATATAAATAAATGTTTAAATCATCATGTATCATTATTAACGTGCAACGCGCGTTTATAAATACTAGTATTATATATATATATATATATATATATATATATATATATATATATATATATATATATATATATATATATATATATATGAAGTGGGGTTTGTCTCGTATAAGAAGGTAGAGATGAATTTGAAGACTTTGTATATTAGAAGACTTAGTTTTTCAAATTTATTTAAAATTTTAATTTTAATTTAGATGTAAAAAAATAAAAAAAAATAAAAAAGGCCCGGTGCACAAAACATTTCGCGTTCACGCTGGGTCGAAGAACTGCATCCCTAAAAGTGTGATGTAGACATCCTACCCTAGTGCAAGCTTGTCTATTCATGAAATTAGATTTCTGCGAACCCTGCAGCATAAAGTGATAAAATGGACGACAAAGTCCTCAATAGTTTATATCCCGTTATTATGGAGGTCATCATCCTATAAGCCTACAACTTTCTGTTGCACTATATAGCAATTACTCAGGTCACCATTACTCCATGAGCACTGACCAGTTCTTTTTGCAGATAAATTTTGGACAACAATTTACCTTCTCGGCATCCAGCTTTTTTTACAGACAAATTTTGGTTGGTAAACCTGTCTCCCTCCTTGAGGCTATGAAAAGGAGTTAAGTTCTATGCACTGATGTTTTAAAAATTGTTTACACAATCATGTCACTTATAAGCTAATTACAAGTAAAATCTCTATCGACCATATAGGGAATTGGAGGTGGCACTCTACCAATGTCAAGTCATAGACTGGTTTCTTCTGCCCTTTTCTATGTGTTGGTGTTCTATATGACTGCATAAGACTTGACTTGTTAGATATTACGGAGGTTCAGTGAGCACCATGCCGAATCTCTTTACCATTTTCTTCTCTTCCACTTTGGCCAATATGAGTTTACCTGGTACTAGCAGCTTTATCTGGGGAATTTCTTAGTAGGAGCTTTCCAAGGAAATAGGAGTCTACCTGTTTGATGAACTAAACAGCAACTTAGGAGTCTTTTTTAATTTGATCCATCCAAAACTTCTCTTCCTAAAGGCAATTTCAAGCCTTTAACAGTGCTCCAAGTTTTGTGGAGTTAATGGAACAGCTCCAGTTAGGTATAAAATATTGTGAACCAACTTGCTTGGTTATCCCTGATTATAAACAGTCCGTGCACATGTGACCATTGGCTCAAACTCGGACTATAAATATGTATATGTTAAATGAAATAAAGTTTCTGATTAAGAAGCTTATGACCATTATTTCAAATGTTCAATGAAATAAAGTTTCAAGCAATTGGACCTGCTCCTTGTTAATTTAGGTGCGAGATCACCCCCTTAGTTTGTGCCTCTAAAAACATCATCCCACATAAGGACTCTGGACAGGAATGAGGGAAGAAAAATTATCCTCATTTAACTGGAGAAAGGTAGAGGGGCGGGCCCATAATCCCCAAGTTTCGAGGGTTGCGCTTGATTCTAAGGATTGGCCCCAGATGGATATCTCGATCATAAAAAAAATATCCTCATTTAAGAAGTGTAGTAGCTAATCACACCATCAAAGGCATCTGAAAATCTTTCCAAAATTACAACTGCTAGATTTTGGTTATACTGTTTGTCACTCATTTACATTGCAAAAACATACCTAATAACCAATATAGTTGTTTGCTAGATTACAAGTTGTTATCTTACGTTGATCTCATCAGTTGTACCAAGAGTTTGTCGATTGTGACAGTTGAAATTACATCTTAATTAACCCTCCTGTCCCATTATAACCATAAATAATGATTTATGATTGTTCTCCTCCATAGATAAAAGATTTTATTTCCTCAACAAACAACAACAAACTCAATGTAATCCCACAAGTGAAATTTGGAAAGGGCAGTGAGTACGCAGTTTTATCCCTAGCTTTTGTGCTGGTAGAGAGTCTGTTTCCAATATAGATTTTCCTCAACATCTGGCACAAAACAAAAAACTGAATAGTATCCACATAAAACACAAACTTACTGTAGACATTAAAATTTACACTTAACTCTACTATTCCCAGCTGTTTTTCCTCCCATCATAAGCAAACTAACAGCTGCTCTGAGTTTATCAAATACCTATGATGTTCTTTCCCACCTTAAATTGCACTCTTTCACCTAACTTTACACTCAATTTCCTTCCACCTCAATACCCCACAAATCCTTTCTTTCATTGTTTTCAAATCAAGAAATCCACCCTTTCAAATATATAAAGTGCCACATTCTACAATTCTCCCTCCACACTACACCTAGCAAAATAAACACCATTTACTACAAAAAGAAAAATGAAAACCATGTTATTGTTATTGTTCTTTTTGTTCTTTCAATGCATTGGCATTTTTGCTCAGGCTCCGGCTCCAGCTCCAGGTCCACCACCTCCATTAAACGTGACAAAGATCCTCGACAAAGCAGGCCAATGTTCAACGTTTATCCGTCTACTACAGAACACACAGCAACTCAACGAAATCACTTCACAACTCAACAATTCCAACAATGGGATTACAATGTTTGTGCCAACAGACAATGCATTCTTGAGTATGAAAGCAGGAACTTTAAATTCTTTTACGGATCAACAAAAAGCTGAACTTATCCAATTCCATATTCTTCCTACATATTATTCTTTAACTCAATTCCAAACTGCAAGCAATCCTTTAAGAACACAAGCTGGTGGAACCAGCAACCGCGAATTTCCAATAAATATTACAACAACCGGAAGTTCAGTTAACATAACAACTGGGATTGTTAATGCAAGTGTGTCAAGTACTATATATACTGATAACCAATTAGCTATTTATCAAGTGGATCAGGTTCTTCTTCCATTGAAATTCTTTGTACCTCCAGCACCACCTCCTGCTCCTACGCCTATTAAGCCGAAAAAGAAAGCCGGGTCCGCGGATTCTTCTTCTGAACCGGCTGTTTCCTCTGGTACTTCTCTGGTTCCGAACATGATCTACAAAACCGGGCTTTTGTTCTTCTTTTCTGCTGTGTTTTCTTGGAGTCTATGAGATTATGAGTGTGATATTAGTGTATGTGTGCATGTATGCTTGTGATTCTTTACCTACATTTCATTGAAATTGAATTTTGAATGTTAAGTGGTTTTGTTATTTTTTTCAAGAATTGATCTTGGTTACTATTAGTTGGTATGTATTTGGTTTCAAGAATCAAGAGGCAAAGAGAAGTGAAGTATTTAGAGCCCGTTACATAAAAAAAAAAAAATCACTTTTTTCCGAAAAATTGTCACTTTTTTCCAAATCATTGTTTGGCCATAAAATTTCCAATTTTCACTTGAAAATGAATTTTGAAATTTTTTGAAATTTTGAAAAACTCCAAAAATCTGTTTTTTAAAATTTCCACTCAAATCACTCACAAACTTTAAAAACAACCCAAAATAATATTCATGTTCAAACACAACTCTAATTTTCAAATACCATTTTCACATGAAATTTTTTTCACTTTTTTTTGGAATTTTACAATTCTTATGTCCAAACGCCCACTTAGTGTAGTGAACAAGTTTTAGTAGTAAATTACTAAATATAAAGGTGTATATTTGTAATAAATTCTAAAGTAGCATCAATAAAATTTGAGAACATTTGGCGTTGACTAGTAACTAGGGCCGTTCAAAACCGAATCGAAACTGTTAACCGAACCGTACCGATGGTTTATTGGCTTATTGGTATCAGATTATTGGGGTAATGGATGGTGAATGGATTGAGATTTTATAATTAACGGCTTAACGGTTTGGGGGCGAATTACTCAATTTTCTTATCGGATAAACCGTTAACCCGTTAAGAATTTTTATATTTATATTTTTACCCTTATGTATATAAAGTATTATTAAAACCTAAATGGCTAAATCCTTTCTAATTCTCAATAAAACTGTCGTCTACCTTTAGCTAATGGCATTGGCAGTCGTCTTTGGCTTCTAATCAGGAAAAGCTACTATAACTAACAGAGACAGTTTGAACTATGCATTTGGTTGTTTGGTATTGATTGTTTAAAAAAATTCTATTCGGTTTAGCCGATAAACCGCCCGATAACCGCCTGATAATTGTCAATCTGATACCAACCCGCCCGTTGTCTTATTGGATGGTTAGTGGATTACTATATTTATAATCCGATAACCGATAAGTCGAACCGTTAAGCGTAATTATCCGTCTGATAAGCACCCCTACTAGTAACTCATTAGGTTTATTGTTTATTTCTAATATTTTTTTTATTTTCTTGAGTCGAGAGTCTATTGAAAATAACATTTTTATCTTATTAGGGTAGAAATAAGTTCTACGTACACAGTACTCTCTCAAAATCTCATTTGCGGGATTCCACTATATGATTGGTGTTGTTGTTGTTATTAACAACTCATTAGTTGCAGCCTACATTTCTACTTAAGATGATAAACTTACGAGTGGGTGAACCCCATTTGATTTTTGAAAGTTAGGAATTTTCTTGTTTATGTGATTGGATTGGATTGGATGTAACTTCTATTGATCAATCAATTAGCTATGCCTCAAATCCAAATTTGTTGAAGTTAACTATTTTGAATCATCTATATTCATTCCACTTTATTTAGTTTCGATACTATTTATGCGAAGGTTGTGGTTAGATAGATAAGTTCCTTTTATTCTTAATTAGAGATCTCGAGTTTTCGAGCCGTAGAATGAAAAAAAATTCAGGTAAAGAATATTTCTTTTTTTAATGGGCCTTACACGACATGAATTCGAATTACTTGGACCACCGGATGAAAAAATCCAAAAAAAAAAAGACTGAATATTAATATTTTCTAGAATTAGTCTAACATTATTTAATGGCACTCATGCTTCAAGAAGGTTGAATGGTGCACTTGGCTGAATAGTGAATTATTTATTCAAAAGAATATGGATTAATTCTCACTTAATACTTTTTTTTTCTCCTTTCTTTAGTGGTGCACCCATATTCTAAAAATTCTAGATCCACTCCTGCTAATATTTATGCAAGTATTGCAGAAATAAATCCAAAACTTTGATATTTAATTAGTCTTTACTAGGATGTTGAAACACAACCACAAAGGAAAAGGCGATTGTGAATTTGGCTCCTATAAGGTGAAACACCAATCATGAGACAAAGAAAATCAACCTCCATTGATATTTAAGGAAAAGATAATTTCAGCTTCCACTTGTAGTTGTCCACTCCATTTTTGTGAAAAATAGAGAGGGTCATCCTCACGTATTTCTTATCATGTTTGTAGAATCTATTACTATTATTGTTTATTTTGAAACCTCCACCACAAAATATTAAAGTAACCACATATATAGGCTTCCGAAATATTCCTTGCTTTTCCACTTCATATTATTATGTCTACTTCTACCTTTTTCTCATTCTACTTTTTCTTCTTTTCAAAGTGAGATACTTTTGTCAAGTACATAAAACACAAAATAGACGGGTTTAATGGAACGACGTAAAAATCAAAATTCTTGTAGTCCAGCCCCAACTTGCTTGGAATTTAAAAGTAATAGTAATTAGCAATAACATATTCGGTATAATCTCACAAATGGGATATGAGGGAATAGTGTGTATACAATCTTACTCCTATCTTGTGCAGACAGAGATGTACGGGGTTTATCCCCATAAAAAAACAAAAAGGAGAAAACAAATGCCAAAACCAATTTTGGCCAAATTTGATTTTGTTTCTCGATTTGCAAATTGCAAGTTGCAAGTTGCAGGAAACCAACTTTTTATTGGTTAAGAGTTACGGCACTTCTTCCTATAAATAGAAGCCTTCAACTTCTCATTTGAACACAATCTCAGAGACAAACATATCTGAGAGTTAGAGAGCAGTGTGAGGTATTCGCAGGCGGTGTAGTATGTGAGAAAAAATAAAGAGTGTGAGCGATATTGTAGTGAGGTGGGAATCTCAAAAGAGAGTTATTCTTTTGAGTGTGTAGTGGTCCCTGGAGTACTTTACTCGGGACTATAAAATATAAAATTCTTCATTATAGTGAATTACTTTACTACTCTCAGGCCCGTGGTTTTTTTTCTTATTCAGAAGTGTTTTCCACGTTAAAATTTTTGTGTTTTTATTGTTCTTTTTGTTGATTATTGTATCTCGATACTACATTATTATTATCGTAAATATTATGTCTGTGGGGGTTTATTCCCAATAACTGGTATCAGAGCACAGGTTATGCTCGTTCCCAGAAATACTCTTCACGACCGGTAGTACCATACTCGGTGGAAAAATAAAATATTCAGAGTAAAGTACGAAGTAGTAAAATTCAACGGAGATAGCGGTTTCTCAACATGGCAAAGAAGGATGAGGGATTTGCTCATCCAACAAGGATTATACAAGGTACTAGATAGTGATGCCAAAAAGTCTGATACTATGAAAGCAGAGGATTGAGCTAACTTGGATGAAAAGGCTGCTAGTGCAATCAGATAGCACTTATCATATGATGTGGTAAATAACATCATTGATGAAGATACTGCATGTGGCATTTGGATAAGGTTGGAAAACCTATACATGTCCAAAACGCTGACAAATAAATTGTACCTGAAGAAAGAGTTATATGCCCTACATATGGGTGAAGGTACAATTTTTTTGTCACGTTTAAATGTGTTTAATGGATTAATCACGCAGCTTGCCAACCTCGGAGTAAAGATCGAGGAAGAGGATAAAACCATCTTGTCTTAAACTCATTGCCATCTTCGTACCATAATTTGGCAACAACTATCATGCACGGTAAAATCACTATTGAGTTGAAGGACATCACATCGGCTTTTCTACCCAATGAAAAGATGAGAAAGAAGCCTGAAAATCAACGACATGATAACATCACAAAAGATAGAGACAAGAGTTACCAAAGGAGTTCAAGCAACTATGGTAGATCCGGAGGTCGTAGGAAGTCCAAGAATCGATCCAAATTAAAAGTCAGAAATTGCTACAATTGCGATCAATCGGGTCACTTCAAAAGAGATTTTCCTAATCTAAGAAAGGACAAAGGTGAAAACAGTGGCCATAAGAATGACGACAACACAACCGCCATGGTACAAAATAATGATAATGTTGTTCTATTTTTAAATGAGGAAGAGGAATGCATGCACTTGAGAGGTCCAGAGTCGGAATGGGTGGTTGACACAGCTGCATCTTACCATGCCACACCGGTAAGAGAAGTTTTTTGCAGATATATAGCAGGTGATTTTGGCACTGTGCGAATAGGTAACACGAGTTACTCAAAGATTGCGGGGATCGGTGGCATTTGTATTAAGACAAATGTCGAATGCACATTAGTTCTAAAGGATGTACGTCATGTACTTGATTTGCAGATGAACTTAATCTCAGGAATAACTTTGGACCGAGATGGATACGAGAACTATTTTACAAATCAAAAGTGGAGACTCACCAAGGGATCATTGGTAATTGCAAAGGGAGTTGCTTATGGCACGTTATACAGGACAAATGCAGAAATATGTCGAGGTGAATTGAACGCGGCACAAGATGAGATTTTTGCAAATTTGTGCCACAAAGGAATGGGTCATATGAGCGAGAAGGGATTGCAGATTCTTTTCAGGAAATCACTCATCTCTTATGCCAAAGGTACAACGGTAAAACCTTGTGACGACTATTTATTTAGTAAGCAACATAGAGTCTCATTTCAGACATTGTCTGAAAGAAAATTGAATATACTTGATTTGGTATATTATGATATTTGTGGTCCAATGGAAATTGAATTGATGGACGGTAACAAATTTTTGTTACTTTTATTGATGATACTTCACGAAAATTATGGTTTATATTTTGAAAATCAAAGATCAGGTGTTTCAAGTTTTCCAGAAGTTACATGCTCTGGTAGTAAGGGAGACATTTCATGCTCTGGTGGTAAGGGAGACATGCCAAAAGCTAAAGCGTCTTCGAAGTGACAATGCAGGTGAGTACACTTCAAGGAAATTTGAAGAGTAATGTTCGAGCCATGGGATCAGACATAAAAAGACAGCTCCTGGAACCCCACAACATAATAGTGTAGATGAGATGATGAATCGTACCATTGTTGAGAAGGTGAGAAGTATGCTCAGAATGGCTAAGCTGCCTAAGTTATTTTGGGGTGAAGCAGTTCAGACAGTCTGTTACCTGATCAATAGGAGTCCATCAGTTTCATTAGAGTTTGACATCCCAGAGAGAGTTTGGACCAACAAGGAGGTTTTCTACTCACATATGAAGGTATTCGATTGCAGAGCCTTTTCACATATACCAGAGGAGTAGAGAACAAAGCTGGATGATAAATCCGTTCCCTGCATATTCATCGGATATAGATATGAAGAGTTCGGGTATAGATTGTGGGATCCTGTAAAGAAGAAGATTATCAGAAGCAGAGATGTAATCTTCCGAGAAAGTAAAGTTAGAGATGTAGATGATCTATCAGAGAAGGCCAAGAATGGTATAATCTCTAACTTTGTTACCATTCCTTCTACTTCTAATAATCCCACAAGTGCAGAAAGTAGGACCGACAAGGTTGCCGAGTAGGATGAGCAACATGGTGAGGTCATTGAGTAGGGGAAGCAATTGATGATGATGCCGAGCAAGTGGAGTACCCCACTTAGAAAGAAGAACAACCTCAACCTCTGAGGAGATCAGAGAGGCCAAGGGTAGAGTCATGCAGGTACCCTACCACAGAGTATGTCCTCATCAGTGATGAGGGGGAGACAAAAAGTCTTAAGGAGGTGTTGTCCCATCTAGAAAAGAACCAATGGATGAAAGCCATGTAAGAAGAGATGGAATCTCTACAGAAAAATGGCACGTACAAGCTGGTTGAACTTCCAAAGGGTAAAAGACCACTCAAATATAAATGGGTCTTTAAACTCAAGAAAGATGGAAATGGCAAGCTAGTAAGATGCAAAGCTCGATTGATGGTAAAAGGCTTCGAACATAAGAAAGATATTGATTTTGACGAAATTTTCTCACCTGTTGTCAAAATGACTTCTATTCGAACAATTTTGAGCTTAGCATCTATGAAGTGGAGCAGTTGGACGTGAAAACTGCAT
The DNA here is from genome assembly GCF_000390325.3 of Nicotiana tomentosiformis. Taxonomy (NCBI): domain Eukaryota; kingdom Viridiplantae; phylum Streptophyta; class Magnoliopsida; order Solanales; family Solanaceae; genus Nicotiana; species Nicotiana tomentosiformis. The sequence continues at coordinate 117,348,963 of NC_090818.1, forward strand.
TTTTTCATGGAGATTTAGAATAAGAGATTTATATGGAGCAGCCAGAAGGATTTAATATAGCTGATGTGCAAATTAAATAAGAATCTTTATGGGTTAAAGCAGTCACCAATAAGACAATGGGCGAATTGGTATCAGATTAATAATTATCGGGCAGCTTATCGGCTAAACCAAATAAAAAAATTTTGAACAATCATTTAATCAATACCAAACAGTTTCAAATCAATATCAAATTTTTAATACCATCTATGTCTAACCAAATAATATTTTTTAATTAAAGGGTATTCAAGACTATTCATACTGTCATACACGTATTCACCAAATTTTTAATACCATCAAGACTACTCATACAGACATACACGTATTAATCATTGAGATTTTGATTTTTCGACTTCTCAGTTCTCAGTTCAAGAGAGAGACGAGACTGTCGACTTCTTTGCCTCTGGTGGCTACAGACAATTGAAAATTAAAAATCAAAAATTAGGGATTTAGCCATTTAGGGTTTCAATAATACTTTATGTACATAGGGGTAAAAGTATAAATATAAAAAATCTTAACGGGTTAACGGTTTACCCGATAAGAAAATTGAGTAATTCGCCCCCAAACCGTTAAGCCGTTAATTATAAAATCTCAATCCGTTCACTATTCATTAACCCGATAATCCGATACCAATAAGCCAATAAGCCATCGCTTTGATTCGGATAACGGTTTCAGTTCGGTTTTAAACAATCCTATACCCAGGTACCTGAGAGGTACCACAGGAGATTGTTTTTGTCTTGGAGGATTTGATCCAGTCTTGAAGGACTATAGAGATGCAGATATGACAGGTGACATTGATAACAGAAAATTCACTACTGGATATTTATTTACATTTTCAGGGGGAGCTATATCATGGCAGTCGAGGTTGTAGAAGTGTGTCGCACTCTCTACAACTGTCTACAACTGAAGCGGAGTACATTGCCGCTACTGAAGCTGGCAAGGAGATGATATGGCTGAAATGGTTCCTTCAAGAGCTTGGCTTGCATCAGAAGGAGTATATTGTCTATTGTGACAGTCAAAGTGTAATAGACTTGACCAAGAACTCCATGTACTATGCAAGGACCAAACACATCGATGTGAGATATCACTCGATTCGAAAAAAGGTAGAGAGTGAATCTCTGAAAGTCTTAAGAATTTCCACAAGTGAGAATCCTGCAGATATGCTGACCAAGGTAGTACCGAGAGACACGTTCAAGCTAGCAACCTCGATATTATCTCCTTCCGGTGAACGAGTCTGGAGGGGGAGATTGTGGGTCCATCCCCATCAAGAAAACAAAAAGGAGGAAACATATGCCAAAACAATTTTGGCCAAAATTGATTTTGGTTCTCAATTTGCAAATTGCAAGTTGCAAGTTGTAGGAAACCAACTTCTTATTGGTTAAGAGTTACGGCACTTCTTCCTATAAATAAAAACTTTCAGCTTCTCATTTGAACACACAATCTCAGAGAGAAACCTATCCAAGAGTTAGAGAGCAGTTTGACGTATTCGCAGGCGGTGTAGTCTATGAGAGAAGATAGAGAGTGTGAATGATATTGTATATTAAGGTGAGAATCTCAAAAGAGGGTTATTCTTTGAGTGTGTAGTGGTCCATGGAGTACTTTACTTGGGACTACGGAATATAAAATTTTTTATTATAGTGAATTACTTTGCTCCTCTCGGGCCTGTAATTTTTTCCCTTATTCAGAAGAATTTTTCACGTTAAAATCTTTGTGTTCTTTTTGTTGTTGATTACCGTATCTTGATACTACGTTATTATTCTGTTGTTATAATCGTGAATATTATTTCTGTGGGGGTTTATTCCCAATAAGAGGTTGTTTCCGATAGACTCGGTTAAAAGCAAGCATGCATAACCATTCAGAACAGAACAAAGAAAGAAACGCAATAGCGAAAAAATCAAAGAATAGTAATTGTTTTATACATGGAATAAAAAATTGCACATGGCTTAATTTTTCAATAATCATATTGGCTATACTCTTCATATCATATCAATTATTATTAAAGTTTGCTGGAATTTGACTTTATTATATATCCTCTTGGATAATGTAAGAATACATAAACAACACCATGTCAGCCATATATAGTAAATGCAAATTTACTAAGGATGCAACTTTTGGATTGAATGAGGAGGAAATATATATATATATATATATATATATATATATATATATATATATATATATATATATATATATTAAGATTCTTTGTTCCTTCACGCTGGTAAAGAACAACAAAAACATAATATATGCATAAGAAATTAGCGTCTAAGGCAGATGGATGGGATTTATACAAGAGTAGAGTTTCGTCCAAATAAACTTCTATAATGTGTAGCCTTTCATTATACTAAAAGGGTAAGTATATTAATAGGACTTATAGGTCATGAGTTCGAGCCGTGAAATCAGTCACTTATCAGGGTAGGCTGTCTATATCGCACCCCTTGGGATACAGCTCTTCCCGAATACTTCGTGCACCGAGCTGTCCTTTTTACGGACCAGTATTTTGTTTCAATCAATTTGTGGACTAAAGCTCAACCTAGTTCACACTTTACTCTTTTCTTTTCCCTTTTCTTGGGTTAAAAAGTGTTTACTCAAGTAATGAAGACTAGACATGGATTGCTATGAGATAACAAAGTCACTGATTAAAGCATGTAAGAGCATCTCTTTTTGGTCTAGTAAGTTGTTTGTCAAATATTGTGAATATCGTTATTCGTTTGTTAAGGGGAGCAAGAGAAAGATGAGTGTAAAGGCTATATAACATATTTGTTACAAAGTACTCTACCTTCTAGCATTTAGGTGTAGGCTTAAAATCTCATTACATACCTTCCTTTTTTCGAATAAACTTAGAGATTTTGCCAACCTTTTAACATTTGGATCCTGACCAGCCTGATCCTGTGACCTGTCCGGTCAAGTTAACATGCATATGGTATTCTCTTAATTAAAAAAAGGAAAAAGAAGAAAAAGAAAGGGATAAGGGATAAGGCATTTGCACATATAGCCTTTTTAGCCACTAGTCAAATTCTGACCCCGTTAGTTCAATGGAGGTTTTTTTTTTTTTTTTTTTTTAATCGGTTTGCTCAACAGAGTTTATTTGCAAAAAGAAAATACATGTCACGACCCAAAATCCTAACCTGTCGTGATGGTGCCTATCTCAATATTAGGCAAGCCGACAACACCGATAACCCACAAATTCTTGTAAATACGGAAAACATAATAATTAAGTTTAAAAGAAAATCCTACAAATACTGGATATAAATACACTCCCAAAACCCGGTGTCACTGAGTACATGAGCATCTATACATCACAAGTCTGAAAAATACAATCTATAATAGTCTGAGACCAAATACAGTAAACAAAGAGATAAGGAAGGAGAGACAAAGTCTGTGAAACACGGCAGCTACCTTGGAATCTCCGAAAAATCAACTGTGCGAAAGAATCAATATCTGCAGTGTCCAGGATCACCTGGATCTGCACACGAAGTGCAGGGTGTAGTATGAGTACAACCAACACGGTAAGTAACAATAATAAATAAGGAACTGAAAGTAGTGACGAGCTTCACAGCTAAGTCCAAATACAGTAATTTACAACATGAAAAGGTAGGCATGCTTTCAAGTTTAACATTTAAAACTCCACAGTAATTTCATATCAAATTTGACTAAAACATAAATAATGTCTTTCAGAGTATTTCCAAAATAGTGATAATGACTGAAATGCAGCAATAATGGAATCAATGCATCCTCTCATAATAACAGTCACCCAGTCCTCCCATACACTCCAACCTCACAGTCACTCTTTTCTCACAGTCACTCATTCCTCACAGTCATTCATTCCTCACAATCACTCAGCACTCGGCACTCGCACTCATACTCAGTAGATACATGCGCTCATTGGGGGTATGTACAGACTCCAGAGGGGCTCATTCAGCCCAAGTGCTATATCAAGCCAATCATGGCATATAACAATGAAACATGCTGCGGCGTGCAGCCCGATCCCATAAATATCCTCACAATTAGGCCCTCGGCCTCACTCAGTCATCAACCTCTCCAGTCTCTCGGGCTCTCAGAAATCATGATAAGCAGCCCAACAACAATGATATGATGCATCAATAATGAATAAGAGAGATTGAGGTAAAAATGTGCAAATAGAACTGTGACTAAGTGCAAAATAATAATTTAGCAGATAATTCCACAAGTACACGACCTCTGTGAGTCATAACAGTGTAAACAGATGATTTAAACATGATTAATAGATCAATTTCTCTAAATACGTAGAAAAATGTACGGATATCAACAGATTTTTCAACTACACAGTTCCATGGAATTGATCAAGTCACAATTCCTACGGTGCACGCCTACACGCCCGTCACCTAGCATGTATATCACCTCAAACTAATCACATAACACATAATCTGGGGTTTCATACCTTCAGAACCAAATTTAGAACTGTTACTTACCTTGAACAATATAATTCTTTATTCTGCTATGCCTTTTTTCTCGTGAATTGGCCTCCAAACGGTACGAATCTAGCCACAAATAATTTAATCCAGTCAATAAAATTTATTGGAATTAATTCTATAAGAAAATGCTAATTTTCCAGCAAAATCCGAAATTTAGATCAAAAATTGCCCGTGGGGCCCACATCTCGGAATCAGACAAAAGTTACAAAATTCGAAAGCCCATTAATTCCGCCCAGATATGCCTTTATCGCGAACGCGACCTCACCCTCGCGTTGCGTAGAACAATCTGACTGTCCCTCAAATTAACCCTTCGCTAACGCGATACGAGCCTCGCAAATGCGAAGGCCAAATGCACGGGGTCCCAAGCTGCCTTCTCTCTTCTTCGCGAACGCGTCTGCCTACTCGCGTTCGCGATGCTTTCTCAGTCCAAACCTTTGTGTTTGTGTTCGCGTCCTCTCCTTCGCGAACGCGAAGAACAAAATTCTTCAGCCCACAGACACCCTTCGCGAATGCGAGACCCCTCTCGCAAATGCGTAAGAGGAAACCAGAAGAAACACACCAGTAGTCTTCTACCAATACGCTAAGTCCGAAAATGATCTGTTAACCATCCGAAACTCACCCGAGGTCCCCGAGACCTCAACCAAACATACCATCAAGTCCCAAAACATCATACGAACTTAGTCGAGTGTTCAAATCACATCAAACAATGCTAAAACCACGAATCGTACCCCAATTCAAGCCTAATGAACTTTAAAATTTCCAATTTCTACAAATGACACAGGAACCTATTAAATCACGTCCGATTGACCTCAAATTTTGCACACAAATTATAAATAACATAACGGACCTATTCAAATTTCCAGAATCAAATTCCGACCGCGATATCAAAAAGTCAACCCATAGTTAAACTTCCTAAAAATTTGACTTTCGCCATTTCAAATCTAATTCCACTACGGACCTCCAAATAATTTTTCGGACACGCTCCTAAGTCGAAAAATACCATACGGAGCTATTGGAATTATCAGAATTCAAATCCGAGGCCATTTACACATAAGTCAATATCGGATAAACTTTTCCAACTTAAGTTTTCAATTATGAGACTAAGTGTCTCATTATACTTCGAAATCCTTCCGGACCCAGACCAACTAACCCGGTAAGTCATAAAATAACTGTAAAGTATAACTTGAGTAGTAAATGGGGGAACGGGGTTATAATACTCAAAACGAAGTCCGGGTCATTACATTTTCCCCCTCTTAAACAAACGTTCATCCTCGAACGGGTTTAGAATTATACTCGGAGTCTCACATAGGTGTAGATATTTGCTCCGCAACTCCTGCTCAATCTCCCAAGTAGCTTCTTCGACTCATTGGCCTCTCCACTGTACCTTCACTGATGTTATATTCTTTGACCTCATCTTTCGAATCTGCCGGTCTAAAATAGCCACCGGCTCCACATCATAAGTCAAATTACTGTCCAACTGCACTGTACTGAAATTCAGAATATGAGACGGATCCCCGACATACTTTCAGAGCATGGATACATAGAATACTGGATGAACACCTGATAGACTAGGTGGCAAAGCAAGTTCATAAGCCACCTCTCTAATTTTCTTAAGTATCTCAAAAGGCCCAATATACCGAGGGCTCAACTTGCCCTTCTTCCTGAACCTCAGTACACCTTTCATGGGTGAAATCTTAAGCAGAACCTTCTCCCCGACCATGTAAGCAATATCACGGACCTTCCTATCGGCATAACTCTTTTTCCTAGACTGCGTCGTGTGAAGCCGTTCCTGAATCAATTTAACCTTCTCCAAAGCATCCTGAACTAAGTTAGTGCCCAATAGCCTAGCCTCACCCAGCTCAAACCTACCCACTGGAGACCAACACCATCTCCCATTTAAAGCCTCATACGGAGCCATCTGAATGCTCGATTGGTAGCTGTTATTGTAAGCAAACTCCGCGAGTGGCAGAAACTGATTCCAAGAACCTCCAAAATCTATAACACAAGCACGTAGCATATTTTCCAATATCTTAATAGTGCGCTCGGACTGCCCGTCCGTCTGAGGGTGAAATGATATACTTAGCTGAACCTGTGTACCTAATTTTCGCTGTACTGCTCTCTAAAACTGTGATGTAAACTGCGTGCCCCGATCTGAAATGATGGACACTGGCACACCGTGTAGGCGAACAATCTCGCGGATATAAATCTCAGCTAACCACTCCGAAGAATAATTAGTACCAACTGGAATAAAATACGCGGATTTGGTCAACCGATCCATAATCACCCAAACAATATCAAACTTCCTCAAAGTCCATGGAAGCCCAACTACAAAATCCATGGTAATACGCTCCCATTTCCACTTCGGAATTTTAAGTCTCTGAAGCAATTCTCCATGTCTCTGATACTCGTACTTTACCTGTTGACAATTTAAACACCGAGCTACAAACCCAACTATATCGTTCTCCATTCGCCTTCACTAATAGTGCTGCCTCAAATCCTGATACATCTTAGCGGCACCTGGATGAATGGAGTACCGCGAACTGTGAGCTTCCTGGAGAATCAACTCACGCAAACCATCTACATTAGGCACACATAGCCTTCCCTGCATCCGTAATCTCCAATAGTGACTTCCTTGGCATTACCGTGCTAAAACGTGTCCTTAAGGACAAGCAGATGGGGATCATCATACTGGCGCTCTCTGATGAGATCATATAAAGAAGACCGAGAAATCACATAAGCCAAAACTCGACTCGGCTTGAAAATATCCAATTTGACAAACTGGTTGGCCAAGGCCTGAACATCCAAGGCTAAAGGCCTCTCTGCTACCAGTAAATATGCTAAGCTGCCCCAAATCTCCGCCTTACGACTCAAGGTATTGGCCACCACATTGGCCTTTCCGGGATGATAGAGAATGGTGATATCATAATCCTTAAGCAACTCCAACCACCTTCGCTGCCACAAATTAAGATCCTTCTGTTTAAACAGATGTTGTAGATTCCGGTGATCGGTATAAACCTCACAATGGACACCGTACAAATAATACCGCCAAATCTTCAAGGCATGAATAATAACTGCTAACTCAAGGTCGTGGACCGGATAATTCTTCTCATATACCTTTAACTGTCTGGACGTATAGGCAATCACCCTACCGTCTTGCATCAACACTGTGCCGAGACCAATACGCGACATGTCACAATACACAGTATAAGACCCTGAACCTGTAGGCAACACCAATACTAGGGTTGTAGTTAAAGTTGTCTTGAGCTTCTGAAAGCTCTCTTCATACTCATCTGACTACCTGAACGAAGCACATTTCTGGGTCAATTTAGTCATAGGCGCCGCAGTAGACGAGAAACCCTCTACGAAGCGATGATAATAACCTGCCAAGTCGAAAAAACTCCGAATCTTGGTAACTGAAAATGGCCTGGGCTAGCCCTGAACCGCCTCTATTTTCTTCGGATCCACCTTAATCCATTCACTAGACACTATGTGTCCTAAGGATGCCACCGATCTAAGCCAGAACTCACACTTAGAGAATTTGGCATAAAGTTTCTCCTCTCTCAGCCTCTGTAGTACAATACTCAAGTGTCATGTATGCTCCTCCTGGCTACGTGAGTACACCAGGATATCATCAATAAATACAACGATAAATGAGTCAAGATATGGACGGAATACACTATTGATCAAGTGCATGAATGCTGCTGGGGCGTTGGTCATCCCAAAAGACATCACGAGAAATTCATAGTAGCCTTAACGAGTCCTGAATGTCGTTTTTAGACTATCCGAATCCCAAATTTTTAACAGGTGATACATAGATCTCAATTTAATTTTGGAGAACACCCTCACTCCCTGAAGCTGGTCAAACAAATCATTGATACGCGGCAAAGGATATTTATTCTTGATTGTAACTTTGTTCAGTTGTCTGTAAGCAATGCACATCCGCATAGTACCATCTTTCTTTTTCACAAACAAAACTGGTGCACCCCAAGGTGATATACTAGGCCTAATAAACCCTTTATCAAGGAGTTCATGAAGTTGCTCTTTCAATTATTTCAATTCAGCTGGTGCCATACGATAGGAGGAATAGAAATGGTTTGTGTGCCCGACACCAAGTCAATACCGAAATCAATATCCTTGTCGGATAGCATACCCGGCAGGTCTGCAGGAAATACATCTGAAAAGTCTCGCACTACCGGTACTGAATCAATAGGAGGAGTACCTACATCAACATCTCTCACAAAGGCTAAATATGACAAACATCCCTTCCCAACCATATGTTGGGCCTTCAAATAAGAAATTACCCTGCTAGGAACATAATCTAGATAACCTCTCTATTCAACCTTTGGCAACCCCGGCATCGTCAGCATCACGGTTTTTGTATGATAGTCCAGAATATCATGACATGGAGACAATCAATCCATACCCAGAATTACATCGAAATCGATCATATTGAGCAATAAAAGATCAACTATAGTCTCCAGTCCCCCAATAGTTACCACACACGACCGATACACACGGTCCATAATAATAGTATCGCCCACCGGCGTAGATACATGAACATGTGAAACTAAGGACTCACTAGGCACATCCAGATAATGAGTAAAATACGATGATATATACGAATAAGTAGAACCAGGGTCAAATAATGTAGAAGCTTCCCTGTGGCACACTGAGACAATACCTGTGATCACTGCATCTGAAGCAACAACATCTGGCCTAGCAGGAAAATCATAGAATCGGGCATGACCGCCACCTGATCGGCCTTCCCCTCTTGGGCGACCCCTAGCTTACTAAGCCCTACCCCAAGCTGGCTGGGCGGGTGGCAAAGTAACTGGTGCTGAAGTCGTAGTCTGACTCCTCTTCTGCACTGGACCTCCCAAGCGATGAGGACACTATCTCCACATATGCCCAAATTCCACAAACTCAAAGCAGCTCTCCGGCACTGGTGATGGTGCGGACTGAATCGGACCCCGAGAACAAGAATAACTACTAGAAGCACCCGGTACAAATGAACCCTGAACTGAAGGGGCACGGGACGAACTCTGGGCTGACAGGGCACAGAGAGATGACTGGCCCTGATGAGAACTGTATGAACCCTCGCCGGATGATGCACCACAGTGAACTGGACGACCCGTCTGAGCGTGTCTGTAAGGACGACCCCTACTGCAGTAAAACTGTCTGAAATCACCTGGTCCCCGAGGCCTCTTGGCCTCCCTCTCTCCACGCTCTTGACTACGGACCATCTCTATCTGCCGAGCAATGTCAACTACCTCATCAAAAGTAGCACAAGATACTCTCTCCCGAGTCATAAGTAACCGCAGCTGATATGTGAGGCCATCAATGAATCTCCTAATCCTTTCCCTATCAGTGGGAACCAACCAAACTGCGTGACGAGCCAACTCAGAAAATCTCATCTAGTACTGGGTCACAAATATGCCATCATGACGTAACTGCTCAAACTGTCTGCGCAGCTCCTCCCTGCGAGACTACGGCATAAACTTCTCCAAAAAGAAAACGGAGAATTCCTGCCATGTAAGTGGTACTGCACCTACCGGCCTGCGCCTCTCATAAGCCTCCCACCATCTGAAGGCAGCCCTAGAAAACTGAAAAGTAGTAAACGAGACCCCACTGGTCTCCAGAATAACCGCTGTCTGCAGCATCCGTTGGCACTTATCCAGAAATCCCCGAGCATCCTCTGACTCAGCACAGCTAAATGATGGAGGTCGAAGCCTCCCAAATCTCTCAAGTCTTCTCTGCTCATCATTTGCCATAACAGGGACTACTGGGGCCTGAGCAGCTACAACTGGCTGGGCTGGTTGTGCCCCCAGTATCTGAAGTCCCTATACTACCTGATCTGGAGTACGGACAACATGGTTATGAGTACCTCCCCCAGCCTGAGAAGTGGCAGGTGCGGTCTGAGTCGAAACCACCTGAGCAAGGCCAGTGCAAACTGTCAATATCTGAGCCAAAGCCTCCTATAGGCCTGGAATCTCAATGGGCACAGCTGGTGCCTGAGCGGGTCCCGCCGGCTCAACTACATTTGGAATCTGCTCCTGAGCTGGAGCAACTGGTGGTGCTACAGGTGTTGCTCCAATTGTTGTACGAGCGATACCTCGACCTCTACCTCGGCCCCGGCCTCTACCACGGTCCCGACCCCTCGCGGACCCAACTGGTGGCAGTGGTGGCTGACCATCCGATTCGGTAGTACGTGTTCTCACCATCAGTGAGAGAATAGAATAAGATAATTTTTAGTTTCCGGAATCAACAATTCGCACGACAGAATACAAGAAAGTGTAATTTTCCTAAGGGTTAGTCAGCCTCTCGAAGATAAGTACAGACGTCTCCGTACCGATCCGCAAGACTCTACTAAACCTACTCATGACTCGTGAGACCTATGTAACCTAGGCTCTGATATCAACTTGTCACGACCCAAAATCCTAACCTGTCGTAATGGCACCTATCTCAATACTAGGCAAGCCGACAACACCGATAACCCATAATTTCTTGTAAATACGAAAAACATAATAATTAAGTTTAAGAGAAAATCCCACAAATACTGGATATAAATAACTCCCTAAACTCGGTGTCACTAAGTACATGAGCATCTATACATCACAAGTCTGGAAAACACAGTCTATAATAGTTTGAGACCAAATACAGTAAACAAAGAGATAGGGAAGGAGAGACAAGGTCTGCGAAACACGGCAGCTACCTCGGAATCTTCGAAAAATCAACTGTGCGAAAGAATCAACATCCGCGGTGTCCGGGATCACTGGATCTACACACGAAATGCAGGGTGTAGTATGAGTACAACCAACTCAGTAAGTAACAATAACAAATAAAGAACTGAAAGTAGTGATGAGTTTCACAGCTAAGTCCAAATACAGTAATTTCCAACATGAAAAGGTAGGCATGCTTTCAAGTTCAACATTTAAAACTCCACGGTAATTTCATATCAAATTTGACTAAAACATAAATAATGTCTTTCAGAGTTTTTCCAAAACAGTGATAATGACAGCTGAAATGCATCAATAATGGAATCAATGCATCCTCTCAGAGTAACAGTCACCCAGTCCTCACATACACTCCAACCTCACAATCACTCTTTCCTCACAGTCACTCATTCCTCACAGTCACTCATTCCTCACAATCACTCACTACTCGGCACTCGGCACTCACACTCAGTAGGTACTTGCGCTCAATGGGGGTGTGTACAGACTCCGGAGGGGCTCCTTCAGTCCAAGCGCTATATCAAGCCAATCATGGCATATAACAACGAAACATGCTGCGGCGTGCACGCCCACACGCCCGTCACCTAGCATGTGCGTTACATCAAACCAATCACATAACATATAATCCGGGGTTTTATACTGTTACTTATCTCGAACAATGTAATTCTTTATTTTGCTATGCCTTTGCCTTGTGAATTGGCCTCCAAACGCCTCGAATCTAGCCACAAATAATTCAATTTAGTCAATAAAATTTATTGGAATTAATTCCATAAGAAAATGCTAATTTTTCAGCAAAATCCGAAATTTAGCTCAAAAATCGCCTGTGGGGCCATGTCTCGGAACCCGACAAAAGTTACAAAATCCGAAAGCCCATTCAACCACGAGTCTAACCATACCAATTTTACTTAATTCCGACATCAACTCGATCCTCAAATCTCCAAATTAAACCAAGAAGGTTTTCTAAATTTTTCAACTTAATTCACCTATTTAATGATGGATTCAAAGGCATAATCATGAAAATTAACCAAAACTGGATAAGAATCACTTACCCCAAACACTCACGCAAGAATCTCTCTAAAAATTGCCTTCTACCGAGCTCCCAATTCGATTTTGTGTTATGAACTCGAAACCCCCATTTTGGAACTTTTAATTCCGCCCAGATATGCCTTTATCGCGAACGCGACCTCACCCTCGCGTTCGTGTAGAACAATCTGACTACCCCTAAAATTAACCCTTCGCGAACGCGAAGCGAGTCTCGTGAACGCGAAGTTTTGTTGTCCCCTCACTTCGCGAACGCGACAACCCCTACGCGAAAGCGAAGGCCAAATGCACGGGGTCCCCAACTGCCTTCTCTCTTCTTCGCGAACGCGTCTGCCTACTCGCGTTCGCGATGCTTTCTCAGTCCAAACCTTCGTGTTCGCGTCCTCTCTTTCGCGAATGCGAAGAACAAAATTCTTCAGCCCACAGACATCCTTCGCGAATGCGAGACCCCTCTCGCGAACGCGTAAGAGAAAACAGAAGAAAAACACCAGTTGTCTTTAGCCAACATGCTAAGTCCGAAAATGATCCGTTAACCACCCGAAACTTACCCGAGGCCCCGGGACCTTAACCAAACATACCATCAAGTCCCAAAACATCATACGAACTTAGTCGAGTCTTCAAATCATATCAAACAACGCTAAAACCACGAATCATACCCCAATTCAAGCCTAATGAATTTAAAATTTCTACAAATGACGCCGGAACTTATCAAATCACGTTCGATTGACCTCAAATTTTTCACACACGTCATAAATGACATACAGACCTATTCCAATTTCCAGAATCGGATTTCGACCCTGATATCAAAAAGTCAACCCCCGGTCAAACTTTCCAAAAATTTGACTTTCGCCATTTAAAGCCTAATTCTACTACGGACCTCCAAATAATTTTTCCGGATACGCTCCTAAGTCCAAAATCACCATACAGAGCTATTGGAATTATAAGAATTTAAATCCGAGGTCGTTTACACATAAGTCAACATCCGGTCAACTTTTCCAACTTAGATTTTCAATTATGAGACTAAGTGTCTCATTACACTCTGAAATTCTTCCGGACCTGAATCAACTAACCCGGTAAGTCATAAAACAACTGTAAAGCATAACTTGAGCAGTAAATAGGAGAACATTGTTATAATACTCAAAACGACCGGTCGGGTCATTACAATACACTCAACTACTTTTGAAGCAAAATTTAGGCATTTGATTATTGTGACAGAATTTAAAGTCTGGTCAAATTATATAGTGCAAATAATCCTGGTTTAGTGGGGCAAATTCTGTCCCCTGACTGCAGATTTTTATCACTATTTGCTCTGCAAGTTTCTAAAGGAAATTTATTTGTATTCTATATTCATATTAAATTATTTAATTATTATAATTAAAAATAATAAATTAAAACAACGATATATTTTAGTTAACTATACTTTTATTATAATAATATATGCATATGTGTCATGTATTCATTAGATTAGTATAGACTTACAACTTATTTGAATAGTTCTTATACATTGTATTGTATAATATTGTTACTTTAAATACAAATTTATTTTGATTGTTACTTGAATTTTATTATATCGCATCGTTAAATTTGTTGGTGCGTAACAATGAAAAAAGCCACTTTATCTAACGATCGAGTGTAGTTACGTTGTTATTTTATTTTTTCCTTTTATCTTATCCTTATTTTTAAAAAATAATTATATTGCGTACCTTACTTTTTGTTATTGTAATATTGTAAGTTTATTTTTTATTTATATTTTTGATAGATGACATCATAAAATAATATCAGGTAACATAATCTGTTTAAATACTGTACACGTTAAAACAAAAGGATATATTATAAAATGATCCAAACAAGTTGTAATATGATAAGTCTTTACCTTCTTAAGGCCAAGAGCCCAAATTAGACACTAACACATTCCTAGTGAATCTCAACACCCTCAAAACTCTCAAACAGACAGAAATATTAAAAGAAAAAAGTAGTAGCCGCAGCAGAAGAACGGGGCAAAGAAGAAGAAGAAGAATTAGCTGCAACACAAAACTCTGTCTCAACCTTATATATCCATCCATCCCCAAAAAAGTCAATCTCACCTTTCCCAAAACTTCATCACTCTACACACTTTGATCTAGAGAAGCAATTCACACCCAACAATACTGTTATAACAAAACAAAAACCAATTGCTTAAATGATCTCATTATTACTTGTACAAACCACATATGTTGAATTGTAGATAAGAAAGAGCAAAAGTTTATTTTTTTGGATTGGTTAAGAATTTGCAAGAATGATGAATTCTGGGGTTAGTAGTAGTAATAATAATAATAATAATACGATGTCGTCTGCATCGGGGAACAATAACAACGCAGGACAATCACCTGGTTTGAAGACTTATTTTAAGACCCCAGAAGGAAGGTACAAGCTTCAGTATGAAAAGACACACCCTGCTGGCCTTCTTCATTATGCTCATGGCAAGACTGTTACTCAGGTATAACTATTAGCTCTTATGCTTTTGTGTTTTTTTTTTTTAAATTCTTGATTGTGGCTATTGATGTTAATTTCAATGTTATGTTTTGTAAGATGCTAAAGACTGGATTTTGAGCATGACCCACTTGGTAATATCCATGTTTTGAGCTTAGAATGGAAGGGGTTTGGCTAATATGGTTAGTTTCAACTTTAGTGGTTTGTAAGATGGTCAAGATTGGATTTTGGTCATGATGGTCAAGATTGGATTTTGGGCATGACCCACTTGGTAATATCCATGTTTTGAGCTGAGTATAGAAGGGGTTTGGCTAATATGGTTAATTTCAACTTTAGTGGTTTGTAAGATGGTCAAGATTGGATTTTGGCATGACCCACTTGATAATATCCATGTTTTGAGCTGAATATTGAAGGGGAGCCTTGGAGCAACGGTAAAGTTGTCTCCGTGTGAACTATATGTTACGAGTTCGAGCCGTAACCTATATACTTACATCTGGATAAGCTGCCTACATCGCACCCCCTTGTGGTGCGGCCCTTTCTTGGACCCTGCCTGCATGAACGCGGGATGCTTTGTGCACCATACTGCCTTTTTTTGGTGTGATGGTAAAGATTGGATTTTAGGGTTGACTCACTTGGTAATATCCATGTTTGAAGCTGAGTATAGAAGGGGTTTAGCTAATATGGTAAATATCAAATATTGAGGTTCTACACCTCTACACCATCCTTTTCCAAAAAAGGGGAAAAAAAAGGTTACTTTAGGTTTACTTGGCACCTGTATTTGTGCGTGTAGCAGGTTACACTGTGGATTAGTCAAGGCTGATATGCCGACATAGTCCTTTTCCAAAAAAAAAAGAATGTTAATTTCAAGTTCAAGATACGTTCCCGGGGGTTTGAATAATTGAGTTTTACAGTAAATTTGTTTTGGTCTCATCTACCTTTTAACTCCGGGTCGAAAATCCATTTTCTGTCTGTTTACACGAAATCAAGGATCCACTAATGAGATAAAATGTAAAATAACTTTTATTTTCAGGTAACCCTTGCTCATCTCAAGGATAAGCCGATGCAGGCGCAGCCCCAATCATCATCAAGTTTTGGAGTGAGCAGTGGTGTTAGGTCAGCTGCAGCAAGGTTCTTAGGTGGAAATGGTAGTAAAACACTTAGTTTTGTTGGAGGAAATGGTGGAAGTAAGTCTATTAGTGGCATGAGTGGTAGGGTTGGATCATTTGGGGTGTCAAGTTCAAGTAATTCTGTTGGCAATTCGAATTTTGATGGCAAAGGAACCTATTTAGTGTTCAATGTTGGTGATGCAATTTTTATCAGTGACTTGAATTCTCGAGATAAGGTATGCTCGTCAACATATTTTGCTTTCTGAGATGATAGATTTCGTGATACAGATTATGAGAGTATTACTGTCCAGTACAGGATCCTGTAAAGTCTATACATTTCAGCAATTCAAACCCCGTTTGCCATGCATTTGATCCGGATGCAAAGGAAGGACATGACCTGCTCATTGGTTTAAATTCTGGAGATGGTAAATTTCCATGTATCAGTCTATGTGACATATAGTTTACAGCTTCTAGTAGGATTCTCTTTTGAACCACAATGTCTGTTGTCACACTTGCAGTTTATTCAGTATCCTTACGGCAACAACTACAAGATGTTGGGAAGAAGCTTATTGGGGTACAACATTACAACAAGGACGGTGCTGTTAACAACAGGCAAGGCTCTCAAATCAAACCCTTCAATTCTTGTCTTTATCTTGTCTTTGGGGAATAATGTTTATACACCTAGGCTTCCTTGACATCTTTTTTATTGAGTTTGAAATAGATGAATATTTAGTCAGACAAGCGTCATATATGTTTTTTGATGGCTAATACAACTTGTGTGTTCCCTAAAATTTTCTTTATAGTAGATAGCTTTCTCTTTTGATAAAGGTGGAATCTTGTGTTCTCTTTAACTAATCTTGCTGACTCTCTATAAATGGAAGCCGCATTTGCTGATTGGCATAATAGCATCATTTGAATTAAGTGCCATTGAGCTGGTTATTTCCCATTTATGGGGGTCATAAGTTAGATTTAAATTGGTAATCATAGTTGAGACATCCAGAAAATATGCTGCTTTTGCAATACATTTATTAAATGGCGTTTATGATTACTGAATATTCTTTAAGGCACTCCATCTCATATTTCAAAGTAACATTGTAAAAAAACAGTCAGTAACCTTAAAAGAATATTCCATTAGCTTATAAATGTACTTCTATCATTAATTATAGGTCGTCTTTTATGGACCATTAGAGATACTTTGACACCTCCTATGTACAAACTCGCCCCTCCCCTGGGTTGATGGAAGATAAGTAGATTAGTCTATGAAGTGTAAGGATGACAACAAAAATATGATTAGATTTATTTTTCAGTTTTTCACAACCGTCACGTAATCAAGAAGTTATTGAAGTTGACAAGTAAGCTTTTCTTTTTGAATAAATAAGAGGCACTATATATATAAGAAAGAGCATTAAGGAGATTGAAGATACCCAAAAAAAGGAGAAGATAGAAACAACTAAATAAGATATAAGGAACAAAGAAAAAGAAGAGAGGTAAGATCTTGAAGGCACCATCATTTAGACAAAGGAAATCTAGGAACAACAAAAAATCTTCAGCTCCTTCCATCAACTCTTCCTTGGTCAAAAGAGAAAATTAAATGAAGATAATAATTGTTACAGTAGCTGCACTAGTAGTTCAAAATATTATTTCATGCTGGTTAATTGAGGACAACTTGTAGTGATAATTTGGTGACATGGGAAATACTGTTATAGCATACAAACATTTATGTTCCACGCATGCCTTTTTCAATGCATCCTTCATCAAGGATTCTTTAAGAAGATATTTAATACTTTTTGACATTGTAGACTCCACCACTCAAAACCCCTACCCAGGAGGCATACAATGGGCCTTTCTCACTTTGCCCCTTTGGTGGCTTAAACCCCCAACCTTATTATTAGAATTCGAGGCTTTTTACCAATTACCACTAGGCTACCCCTCCCTTTTCACAAAAGATCCATACTTCATTTAGTGTTTGTTGTGTTCATTACTTGTTGAATATTTTACAATTAGTTTCCTGCAATGTCTGGCCATGCTAGTACTGTAACTCTGTAAGTGTGATAGTTACATATAAAACAAAAAGGTTTATACCAAGAAGAGAATGATTTATTTGCCAATTTAACAATTTCCTTTGCCTCCAACACCAGTCGTTGTACTAGTGTCGCATGGGTGCCTAACAGTGATGGCACTTTTGTTGTTTCTCATGCGGATGGAAACTTTTATGTCTACGATAAGGTAAATATGGTGTCTTACTAATTTCCGATGTTAATGATTCTCATATTTCCAACTTCTGTTAGACCAATGTGCAATTTGTTTTTGTTTCGCAGAGCAAAGATGGTTCTGCTGATCCTTCATTTCCAGTCATCAAGGATCAAACTCAATTGTCTGTTTCCCATGCACGCTATAGTAAGGTATTGTGCTTATGGACATAGTATTTTTCTGCAGTAATTTGTTGTCTCCAACAATTGTCAATTTCGTTGTTTATCTTTTTACATCGAGAGATCAACCTCACCTCTCAATCTCGAATTATTTGGGGTAATCTGTATGGATTTGTGTTCCATACCGTGGTATTTTGGTTCGTTTAATTTTTATACTAAATAATTTGACTTGTAAAGCATATTAGAGGTTCTCTAAATCTCACACTTAACCCTATGCGGATGTACAAGTCTTTAGCAGAATAAGAATAAAAAGACACTACAGTATACTTGATGCAAGTATAACACAATAATGAAGCCTTAAATCTCAGCTAGTTGCTATAGCCTATATGGATCACTTTTTTCCATTTCGTCATGTTTTTGGATAAATAAGAATTGCTTTGGTAAGGTTGTAGGTATACCAAGATAACTTCCATTCATGTATTTTACATCACTTTATTCATCTTTTATCAAAAAATAAACGAATAGTGGTCTATTTAGGATATGACTAAACCATCTCAGGTTATCTCTCATTTTACCCTTTATTGTGTGTTCCTTGCACTCTCTCAGTCTAGTATGATCATTTCTAATCTTGTAAAAGAATCTTGTGCAATCTGATAATACCTACATTTAGCTCATATATCTAATGGTTGTCACACTTTACTAGTAATATTTTATTGCCTTTTTTTAAAGGTTCCTTTCAAATCCTTTTAATTAGAATAATTATCAAAAAGCACATGCATATTAAGTTGCTCCGACACGGTAGTTTAGGTGCTGCACCCGTGTCGACACGATACTAGTATGGGTGTGGGTAAGGGAACCGTATCGGATTTGGTCAAACAATTTTAGGTACTTTGACAATTTTGGATATAATTTGATTCCCAAAATCAGAACTGCAACTAGGGTAAATTTGAAGAAAATAGCATACTTTATCTAGAAAATTAATCCTTTACTTTTCTACAACTTGAGAATAAAAAAGAAATCTGCACCTTACAAGCTATACATAAATATTCCACAAAATTTCTGATAATTTAGAGATTTTTTTATTTTTTTATTTTTTTGAATCCGTACTAGGAGTCGTATCCTCGATTCTTAGAATTTACATCTTTGATTAGGTAAAGAGGGACGTAACGCGAGAATCCCCTTTGTTGTCATCGATCATGTCAAATTAGATGATGTTGCAAAGCAGTTTATAGAGCCAGCAAATATGGCAAATTAGATGATGTTGGTCCTGTGATATTTAATCATGAGCCAATTACCTCTTTCTCAAGGCATAGGCACATTGACTCCTTACTAGTAGCTTCATTACTTCTTTTGAGCCTATTCTAAGCAAATACAATCTTTCATTGATGAGGTTTACAACTTCTTTGGATGGTTGTTATCCATCATTTTATAGTGTATCATATTGTATTGTATTTTACTGTATTGTTCTATGAGTACAACATTTGGATGGATTCTATCGTTTGGATGTGGTTTAGTAAGATCTTTGTTGTTTGGTTTGATTGTAACATATTGTACAACTACTGATGGGTTTACGAAAATGCCTTTAACTGCTATAAATATTAGATTTACGAAGAATTACTCATAAATTAATTTAAGACAGCTTCTTTCCCTAATTTATCACCAATTATGCTTTGTAGACATATTACGTTATTAAATTCATCCAACTCCTAATGAAATTAAACAAAGACAAGATAATAATATAAACAACAATAATAAATACACAACTTTTATTTGGAACATAAATAATGTTTAATAACAGCATTCATTCATATAATTCATAACATAAAATGCATAATGTAACATTTTCTGGAAACATTTTCCATAAAATCTTCATTTGAGCGAGTTGCTCAGCAGCCAATAGTAAATTTGAGCTTGTTTCCTCAATTTTCTAGTTCCATAAGTCTACCCGTATATATATATATAAAATCAGTTCATACTATCATATAGAGTAAGACCTTCATATTTGCTTTCTTTTAGCAGATAAAAGTTACCACATGGATTCATAAAAAGACAAAACTAATAAACATTGATAAGTATCATCACACGAAGTAAAAAGAAAATAAATCATGACACAAGTACACAATGATTTCACAGTAACCTATGGTCTCAAATTGGACAATGCTACTGACGTAGGAAAAGACAGCTGCAAAACCACGAAGAAAAATAGATTATATGATAGAGTTAATAAAAAAGTGTAAAAGGTAAAATATAATTATTGAATAATAATTAAGGATAGAATGGTAAAATAAAATAAGGTAACGATGGAAACACATCAAATCGGTTGTTACATAAAATATTTTATGAGTAATTGTTGATAAATCTAATATTTACAGCAATTAAGATCATTTTGGTAAACTTTCAGTTATTTTACAATATAATATACCTAAACCAAACAATAAAGATGTTATTCAACCATATCAAACGACACAATCTATCCAAGCGTTGTATTCACAAAACGACACACTACATTATGAGACGATAGATAACAACTTTTGGCTACATTGACCTCTGCTGCAGTAGAATATTTGGCTATTCCGATCTGCAGTCTGTGAGTAGCAATTTAAGTTATTCCTTTCACCTTTTATCATTTGACTTTATAGTTCTTTCTTTAATTTCCTTGTGCAGAATCCTATAGCTAGATGGCATATATGTCAAGGTTCAATCAATAGCGTTGCTATCTCAAATGATGGGGCATATATTGCAACTGTTGGGAGGGATGGTATTTTCTTCATCTAATGACTTCTGGATCTTTATTTTTGTCCTTTTCATTGTTAACTCGGCTGATAATGGCTAATTAAATACAGGTTATCTGCGAGTATTTGACTACAAAAACGAACAGCTTATATGTGGTGGGAAAAGCTACTATGGTGCTCTATTATGTTGTGCTTGGAGGTGAGTGCGTGTGGTGTTTTAGATACAAGATATATCTGTCTTGAAGTTGCTTTTGCCTTCTCATTTAAACTTAGGATCCTTCCCCTTAGTATACATTTTCTTTTTTCCCTCCAAATATGTTGTTATCAATGTTTTGAGTAGAGAAACATTTTACTGAGAGTGCATGTACTGACAGTATGGACGGGAAATACATTTTAACTGGTGGAGAAGATGACCTAGTTCAGGTTTGGAGCGTGGAGGAACGTAAAGTAGTTGCATGGGGTGAGGGACACAACTCTTGGGTGAGTTTGTAGCAGATTAGTATGATTTACCTTTTCTTCTCTGTGATATTCAAGTCTTCCTTATTGTCTTGATTCGTGTCCATAGGTAAGCGGAGTGGCTTTTGATTCATATTGGACAGCACCAAATTCAGATGGCACGGATGAAAATGTTGTCTACCGATTTGGTTCTGTTGGTCAGGTATTGTTCAAATGAAGCACTAAAGCTATTTTTTTTTTTGGGATAGGAAAAATAAATTTAAGATGAGGTCCCACCGGGAGTCGAACCCACGTCTCATGAAGCAATATAACTGTTTGAATCACTATTAAAACTAGGATCTTATGTGCCTATTCAAGATGAACACTTTATCCGAGTTGAAGCTTATATTCTTCTCTTGCTCAACAAAGGAAATGAAATCAAAACTTATCTTCTTTTTTTCCTTCTTAACCAAACATAACTTTGTAGTTTTGGGGTGAAATCCAAATATCCAGCATCTTTACCGGTGCATTTCATTTGTGATATGTAGTTTTTGTACTACTTACTTCCTCAAATCTCTCCATCTTTAATCGTATTACTTACATTGGTACTAACATGTTTATCTATCTTTTTAATCTTTATATGTATCGTCAAAAAATTTGTAAATAATTTTCTTGTAATCGTAATTTGTTATTTCGAGGATATTTGTAAAAATTATATATTTTTAGAATATGTTTTGACTTGTATCGTGAAATTTGTATTTCCTTGCTGGTAGCGGGTTGGAGCTAATCTCCACAAGGAACCTCCTAAGCGGAGGATTTTCTCTTCTTTAACATGCTTATCCGATAGTTGAGCCTAGTATGAATTGAACATACTTCTGTTATGGATAAAAGTTTTCCAGATCAGTTGGCAAATAGCCAACGTTCTACTTGGTTTGAATTACTCAGCAGTTAAGATGAAGCAGAATGAAAATCTGGTTCCAAATTATTTTTTACTGTAGGTGAAAACCAGTCAGAGCAATGTTGGAGTTTGAGTCCTACTTTCATGTGCATAGCAATTTGCAAAAAGTCAAACTTCCAATATCATGAAAGATATTATTATTAATTGCTCTACGATCTCTTGCAGGTTTTACCTACTTGATATCTCCTAGTTTGACTGTCTACAACCTTGATATATTTTTGCAGGACACACAATTACTTCTATGGGATCTTGAAATGGATGAAATTGTAGTACCAATGCGCCGTCCTCCTGGTGGATCTCCAACTTTCAGCACCGGGAGTCAATCGTCACATTGGGATAATGCTTGCCCCGTTGGTACTTTGCAACCTGCTCCAAGCATGCGAGATATTCCAAAAATATCACCCCTGGTTACTCATCGCGTTCATACTGAACCACTCTCTAGTTTAATATTTACTCATGAATCAGTCCTTACTGTCTGTCGGGAGGGGCACATTAAGATTTGGATGAGACCAGGCTTTGGTGAAAGCCCATCAAGCAACTCGGATTCTTTATTGAGTACTAGTCTGAAGGAGAAGCAATCGATATTGGGGAAGGTTGTTACTTCAAATTACAAGTAATGACATAAATATTATTATGTTGGAGTGCAAAAATGGAGAACGCAGTAAATGGAGGTCTTTTACATACTGACATTCACTGCTCTTCAGTTACGTTTGCTCGATGCTGATAAGCGTATGATATGAGGTTGTGCGGTGAGATTAACTGACCAATTGTATAGGGAACAATGAATTTGCTGCAGGGAGCAAGATGAGGTTGGAAGAAGGGTGCACACCTCGCGTGTAAGTATGAAATGTTAAGAGAATATTTAAACTGATAGGCTGAAATAATTATCTGACATCTTTTGAGATGTGCACCCTCCCAGAACTCCCTAACCCCTCCTTTTTTTCCCTTTTGTTCTTTTCATTTTTTTCTCTTTTCTTTTTTAGCCAATTTTGCATAGAAACTACTGGTTGACATTTGATTTGTATTGGAATACCTCATGTTTTGCCCTGTCCAACATTTTGGCTGTGGTTTTATGGGGTTGACAAGCTTATTAATGCACTTTTACATGGAATTTTTCTTGTGCAAGGTAAGTTAGTCGGGCGAAACTACAAATGGTAACAGTCTGAGGTTAATGTAGCCTGATCTTCTAAAAGTTGAACTGGATTTTGGTGAGAAATCTTTGTTTTTAGAGAAGTTTAAACTTTCAAAAGTGATTTATCGTTTCTTTCATCATTCATTGTAAAGACTTTTGAAACTTGGATCTAAAAGTGACTTTGCTGAAGTTCAATTATACTTTTGAAAGTCTGAGTTTGTGCAAATGGAAGGAGCATCAAACATGCATATAATATTTACTTGATGTAAAAGTAGGCAATGTTGCAGATTTGTGCTTTTTGTTATGAATTACTTGTGATTTATAGTTCTGACTCTGAGTTACAAAGTTGTGGCATTTCAAACCTTGGCCAGTTGGCCGTACTAACCAATTGACATATAACAAATCTACTTGGTTGCAGGTTCTTCAGTCTTAAACTAATAATGATACAGCAGAACCAACCAATTGACATATGATAAATATTCTAGGGGAAAATGACACTGTATCTTTCAAAATAATTTCCGAAAAAATGTATTTTTTTCTGTATATATTTGCATTTCTGTATGTTATATGTAAAAAATATACAAATTTTATATTTTTTTGCGGCTATCGAATATAAATAGTTTCCGCAGCGGACTAAAAGTGATCTTTGCCCATAAATCTACATGGTGAAAACTGAAAGCTCTCATTATAGTCATTGAGCCCTTTTCTTTTCACTATATTTTGATTTTTAAAGGAATAACACCTTTGCGTTAACAGGCAACGGCGTACTGTGACTTGATAGAAAAACAAACTAAGACATTTAAATGTCAGGTTGCGATCTGTGGGTTAGGACAAAGTTACAGGTCCAAACCTTGTCGGCTGTCGCAGATAAAAGCCTAGTATTTAAGTGGAGAAAGGTAAAAGGACATACTCCCAAAGTCAGCTGATGGGGCATTGGTCAGCCCAAAAGACATCACCAAGAACTCATAATGCCCATAACGGACCCTGAATGCCGTCTTAGGAATGTATGAAGCCCCGATCTTTAAATTTTAGGCGATTGGGAGGGACCCTGACCAATTTGGAAGGCGTGGGGCCACACGAAAAATAGGAATCGGGCGAAATTCTAGTTTTTTAGCCGTAAAATGCAAAACAACAAGGAACGGTCATGGCGGGGTGGTGACTATGGTTCCTGAGGTCGTATTTGAGAGCTTCAAATCGTGCACTACTGACCTTCGGAGATTTCTTGATGATCAAAATAAAGATTATATTTTAAATACTCTATTACATGGGGAGGAGAAGAGGGCTAGTTAGGATCCAAGTCACCTATATTGTGTGGGAGATTCCCACAAATACCAGTAAACTGTAACATGTGAACAAAGATGTGCCAAGCAATTGAATAGAAAAAGTAACAGGAAAGATACAAGATTACATTTTTTTAACAGAAAAAGGAAAGGAGAAAATCAATCTTGGTTACATTCTGATATTTACATTATTTCAGTTTCCCTTTGAAGCACTTCCTATCTGCTGGAACAATGAACCAGCCGTGTAACTCAAAACTTTACAGTTGTGACTTGCAACGGCTAGCTATACACTCCAATGATTTTCTTACACGAGACGGAAAATGTTTTAATCTTGAATATAAGTAGACTATGTGTTCCTCGCGTTCAGCTTCCATGCGCAGCTCCAGAAGTACCAGCTTCAGCTCCATGCATTTGGCTTTCCACGTGGGGCGTCGGACTAACTTCAGATGATTGATTTGGACGCGCCCCTTCCTGAGATTCACGATGCGAATTCCATCTCCTCTTCAATTTCAAAAGCTCAAGAAGGACAGAAGTCCCACACATTGTACCCCCAAAACCCGCAAAGGTGGCAAGAAGAATCGATAAAACTGCTTGCACTCGAAGCTACAATTCCGAGCAAAAGATAAAAAGCTTTTAGTATTAGGTGGAGCCCAAGGCAATTCAAGAGAATTACATAATCTTTTTTCTTTCCAGTTGGCCATGTGTTAGGTTTTTTGTTTATTTGAGCTGAAGCACTACTCACCACTGAGTAGAAAACATGAGCAAACAGAACCACCAAGCCAAACTGAATGACAGCATAAATCCAAGCATATCGTCTTATTACTGAACACGTAAAGCATGTAGTTTGTATGTTATATTACCATATTATTGTAATCCAACACTGTCAAATTTGAAAGAAGCTAGTGAACATAGGGAGTTTAGTTCATGTACCCATAGTTGTCGATGTCATGGAAGCAAGGAGACCCAATATGCATGAAAAGGGCAGAGATATAGCAATGGCGCCCGATCCCATTCTGGTAACCTGTAAACAAGAAACTATTTAGGACCCTTTTCTGGAGTAGGATAATATATTACTGTATAATCTTTACTTACCAAAAGCTGCTCCAGAAAACAAAAGTAGGCGAGCATGCTGACGATGACAAGAACAGGAACATCTTGCCAAACCCTGTAAGCAGTTTGCACAGCTCAAGTAAAATACCATGTAATTCAACTTAAAAACTTTTTTTTACAGGTACGATGTAATTCAACTTAAACAATTTCATCATAAGAAATGATACAGAGCAACAAAAGAAAGGGAAAGGCAAGTTCATGTGTATACCTGTATCGTCCAGCTTCAGCTTGAGCTCCATTTCCTCCACGATTAGTACTTTGAATCCGCAAAAGAGTGACAGGTAAGTTCCGAACCTCTTCATTGCAGACATCACAGATCTTGTTGCCTTTTATGCTAAACCATTTTATAGCACATTCTTGATGAGCTAAGGCTAGTTCACCTTTACAGCTACATTCCATCTTCAGAGTTTCCGAACCCTCCCCAAGTTCAATGAAGCAGATTCTGCAGACAGCATCTTCTTGAGTGATGTCTTCACCAATATTAGCATTTCCATCTGAAACCATAACACTAAGAAAGGTGTAGGTTAGTTATCCTAGGTGAGTCGAATAGAAGGTTCAAGCTGTAAATGCAATGCTGCATAAGAATACTGTCATCTAGATTTAAAGAATATTCTTTCTCCAAATATAGGTTAAGTACAGCTTCTTACAGCTACCAGATTTTAAACAATGATTATATGGATTATAAACGCTATAACTCAACTTCCAACAACTCTTATCCACAAAAATTGCTGTCTATCAGAAATTGGCGAGTACATATTCCTATACGCAGATGATCACCGAGCGGCCAAAATTTTATAAATCGCAATCTGTAGTATGAAATCCTAGTTAGTATGGCCTCCTAATATAAGTTGAGACAGCACTCCATTATATTCGTATGCAGCTGCTCCTTATTAGAATTATAGCTTCAGACAAAAAAATAAAGCACGAATGATGTAACTAACAGAGAATCACAGGTTTGCAGAACCAAGCCCTTATTATACGACAATGCATCAAACATGATTATAGACATAAATTACCTGCGCTAAGAGTTGAAGTCGCATTTAATGATGAAGCATCATGTCTTGGCACGTGAGGAGTAGAGGGGACTACACGATAGATGCTCCCTATGTAATCCATCTGTTTTATGCTCCCATCTTTGATTAGTGTTGGCACTGAATGTGAGCGGGGTATGGGATGTCTAGCTCCTGCTTTCTAGAAGATGGTGAATTCATAAGATTTTAGTAGAGAAAATGAATTGTCCAGAGTGAATAGAGAGCAAAAGAAATCTTGAAGGGTTACGTGAAATTACAAAGACCTTAATTTAACAAAACCTTTATATTTATGCCAACAAACCAGTAAGAAGATCCATGATCAGTATATACATCTAGGACTCTAGGTAAATGAATTAAGACTTTGGAGTACTGTCATTGGAGAACAATAATTATGCTTGTCTTTTGACTACACTCATCTTTCTTTTTTCTTTTTCTTTTTAATAATTGTGGTGTCCGGGCCAGCTTATGCGCACCTCGACTAATTCCACGGGATACCTGCCACCTCCCACCAGCAACAGGTACTAGGTAACTCTATCTATCATGGTTTGGATAGATGGGAAAAAATCACCTAGTGGTTTTTGTCTCCGCTGGGATTTGAACCTGAGACCTCATGGTTCAGACCCACTTCATTGACCACTAGGCCACACTCTTGGGTGCACACTCATCTTTCATTACCCAATGTAACATACTCTCACTGAGAATTTTACATATAAGAAGACGGGCAACAAAGATAAGAACTTACAACTGAATCGAGTGCTGCATTTCCGTAGCCACCATGTGTTGATTCAGGATTAGAGTGTTCAATTGGAGTTATAGGCAACGATGAAGTTCTTTTCATCTTTGGAGTGAAAATCCTTTTAACAGATAGAGTCCTGAAAATCGAAGTCCTATCCTGAGTTTGCGAAGAGGCTCCAAGAGCTAACATTGCAGCCTTTTCAATATCAGTCGTTCTATTCCGAAATTTGAAACTTAATTTAGGGAGGAGAGATTTGATTGACGATTTAGCCCTCGATAACGAGGGACCTGGAGATCCGTTTACTTTAACATGGCTCGGGCTTGGTAATGGGGAAAAATTCACTCTTTTCGGAGTTTGAGTTGGCGACGGGGACAACATATTTATTCTCACGAAATCCTCTATTGGTCCATCAACGGTTCTTTCTGGTACTTCCAGAAGTAGATTTTGCTGTCTTTGCCATTCGCAGAGTTGTAGTTCCTGTACTATTTCACTTGATTCACCAACCTAAAAGATATGAGAACCACAATACAAGAGTTACTACTCAATTTCTTGCCTCTCATCATACAAACATTAACTGTACCAAAATGCAATAAAACAAAAGATATAATCTTGAAACACTTCTCTGATACAAAGATTCAGCACGCGGCACTGGTAACAAGAATTAGCTCCAAGAATGATGTTGAAGCAAAGATAAACAATTCATGCCAAAAATAATATACAAAGTAGTAGGTGATCAAGAACCAAATAAAACCAGCTCAGAAATTCCTTGTACAATCCTAAACATCCAAAATCTTTTGGAGTATAAGTTCTATGAACATACGGTGTAAACAATATTTACAACATCATGTAACTTTAAAGTCAACTGCAAGCAATTCTCCATACAACAACAACAACAATAATAAACCAAGTGAAATACTACAAGTGGGGTCTGGGGAGGGCAGTGTGTACACGGACCTTGCCCCTACTCTGGGGAGGTAGAGAAGTCCGAATGACCCTCGGCTCGAGAGGAAGACAAGTAATTCTCTATACAAACATTAATTGATATCTTGAAAAAGGGAATCAATCTTCTATAAAAGGTCAAAATACACCGATAGTGTACAAAGTTGTTTACCCCGTCATTGCAAAATAAACAGGGCAGCCCAGTGCATGAAGCATCGCGCATAACATTATCAATGCACATAACTTAAATCATTTTGCCCTTGGAGATATTTTTAAGAATACAAACAAAATTTTGCAAAAGAAAAACAATCCAAGAAAATCATAATTCAGCCTGGAAAAAGAGGAAATTGAGTGATATCCAAGCGAAAAAAAATCTCTTTTAGAAGGGAATTCAAAATTCCAACACAAAAATGTTATACAAACAAGAAAAAGGATATGAATTAAGATATAGAAACCCAACAAAAGAATTTCTCAGAAAAAAAAAAGCCATAGCTCAAAGAAATAAATGGGTAAAAGCAGAAATATGAAACAGACAAACAAAACCCATATCCAGTATCCCTTGTAAGTGTTTTACAGCAAAATATAACAAGAAAAGAGAAAGATAAAAGTTACCTTTACAAGAGGAAGAGGAGGATCAAGTCTGCTGTTCATGTTGTTAGTACAATTATTATCATCCTCTTCAGCTAATGATCTCTTGTTACTAGTTTCCATTAAATGTAACAATTCTCAAGGAAACAAACAAAAAAAAGGAAGTAAAACCCTAAAGAAAATATTGGGAACTGAATCACTGAAAGTAAAGAAGAGTGGCTAATGAACAAAGTTACAAGCTTTGAGAGAGAAAAAGAGATTCAAGAAAGTAATGGGGAGCACTCTTCTTGACTATACCATAAGGGGCAGTTGGGTTTGATTAATTATACGGGATTAGTTATCCCTAAATTATTATTTTTTTTGTAGGAATAAAAATAATACCATAATTTCAGAATAAATAATATCATATTAGTTATACTATAATTTTATCCCAATTAAATATAGAATAAACTCATCTCAAATATAATTTTAAAATTAATTATTTCTTATCTCTCGTACCAAACAAGTCCTAATTTGTTATTATTAGTATTAGAGTTTATGTCAAAAGAAAAAAATAAGAGGTCTTTTGTCAAAAATTGTACTCCCTCCGTTTCACTTTGTTTTGCATAATTCAAAGTACGAAGGTTAAAGTATTTAATTCAGACATAAATTCATCAAATTTTCAAAATAAAATTTGCATATTTAGAAATTATTTAAAAGGTATTATAAGTCAATTTTTAGAAATAAATTTATATGTTTGAAAACTATATAAAAAATATTATAATTTAAAGTAATTAATAATTTCAAATATTTTAAAAAATATTTAAGAAAAGCGTGGTAAGAAAAATATATTTATCTCTCCAAATAGTAAATGTGCCAAACAAAGGAATATGTATTCTTTTTTTCTTTTTTTGAATAATAGTGTCGGGGTCAATATGTATGCACCTCAACTAATTTATATGAGTGGTATAATAAAAGTCAGAGACAAAAATGTTGGGCAAATTTAAAGATAAAATAGACTAACATTGAAAAAACAAATAGGCTAACATTGAAAATTGTAGTAGTTGAATTTGAACCTAAAATATACTACTACTATTTTGTTGTTATGTTATGTCTCAATCGCTAAGTCATCTCTTAATAACAATTTTTATGTATATGGAAGTCTTATCCAATAAAATTACTTAATGGGAACGTTTTTCTTAATATATCTAATAGGTTACAGGTCTATATCAAGTTCTTGTTAAACATTAATGTTGGTTCTGATTAGGTGTGATATGAAGTGTTTATTTACACATATTTTAGATATTTAATTAAATTGAAAGAGAATTTAAAGTCCTCATTTCTTTTGTTTGTGCAATGTTAGCGAAAACCCCATGAAATTAAAAGTTTTATGTTGTTTCATTTTATTCTTCTTCTTTTTTGGTTTATTTATTGAGGTATGGTTATGGTTAGCATGTAAAATATAGTTAAAGAGGTGTAGAAAAGAGTAGGACATTATGGGTGTGTTTGGTACGGAAAAAAAAAAATCGAAAAATATTTTTTAATTTTTCCATGTTTAGTTGGTTTAAATATTTTGGAAAATATTTTTCTTATGAACTAATTGGAGGAAAATATTTTCCTTATCAAGAGAATGGGAAAACATTTTCCAAAACTACTTCTCAACCTTCTCACCCTATTCCCCACCCTCACTAACCGATCCCACACCCCACACACTAATCTAATCCCACGCCATGCCTACCCACTCCCCCTCTCCAAAATCACCACCCACCCTACTACCCCCTCCCCCGAAAAAAAATTTTACTTTTCTTTTTTGTAATTTTAAATTTCTATTTTTTCGTTTTTCTGCATCACCCATCCCCACCACGCTAAAACCCACCCCCATTGCCCCTACCCCGCAAAAAAAAAGTTTTTTTTAAAACTTTTTTTATAATTTTTAAATTTCTGTTTTTTCTTTTTTCTGCACTGCCCCCACCCCGCACAAAAAAAAGTTTTTTTTTTTGTACTTTTTTTTGTAATTTCAAATTTCTATTTTTTTCGTTTTTATGCATACCACTTGGCCCCTACCCCCCCCCCCCCCCCAAAAAAAAAACTATTTTTTTATATTTTCAATTTTAGTTTTTTTATCTTTCGGTTTACAGGTTCGAAATTTTACAAGTTTCAAAGTTATGAGTTCGGAGGTTTATGTGTTTGGAAGTTTACGGGTTTAGAAATTATAAAGTTTACGGGTTCGAAATTTTACGGTTTCGAAAGTTTAGCGGTTCAGAAGCTTATGAAATTTGTGGGTTCGGAAGGTTATTGGTTCGAAAGTTGATGGCTTCATATTTATTGTATCTAAATTATTTATGAATACTCTTGAGAAATCGTTTTCCTTAATTTGCGTACCAAACACAGAAAAATGAATAAGATTACGGAAAATATTTTCTGTTATACCAAACACACCCTATATATAGAGAGTTGAATTCCACGTCTAAGCTCCTGATTGGACACAGATTTTGCTTCCTGATTGGACCTAGATTTTGCTTACTTTTTTCAATAAAATTAAAAACATTATTTTTCATAAAACTTGATTAGTCGTTGAAAAATTTTCAAGTTCCAAAAACTGGTTTAAGGCAGTTTTTGAGTGAAAATTTTCTTCCATTCATAAGACTATCAACTTTTTTCCAACTAAAATGCATGTACAAACACAACTTCAACTTCCAAAAATTATTTTTCCCACAACTTCAAAATCTTCTTTTTTTCAATTGTAATCAAATATATATCCAAACGATAGCTAAATTATATGGAGCAGAGTTATTGTAACACTCCGAAAAGTTGGACTAGGTGTGAACATGTTAAATGAGTATTAATGTGATATTTTAGACATGTGAATACGATTCGATAAAATCGACTAAGTTTATGGAAGATCAGTCTTATATCAGGATTTCGTGAAAATCTGTTGAGAATTTGGGAAAACTTAAAATATGAAAGTTGTAGAACTTTGAAATAGATTTCCAATGATACATTGTGGAGCCCGGACGGATTTTTGAGAAAAACGTTATGTGCGTTTTACTGGACAATGCGCAGTATGCGCGCCAGATGGTCCCGTGCACGGCCACACACTTGTGGCAGTGTCACTGCCTCTGATGCGCGTTCAGGTGTGCGGTTGGTCCTTCAGTTGCGTGGGGGCGCACTTGGGAAGCCGTTTTATAAGCCCTACCTCGTCTCCCACACCCCCAAAACTTGCTCTAGAAAGGGAAGCTCTCAAGAACCTAACTCCTCAAAGGTCCCTCCACTATCCAAGGTAAGTTCTAATGGTGATTCTAAGTTAATTTGAATTCTCCAAAACTTTATTAATATAGGTAAACCCTTCAAATCATTAGAAGATATTCGATTGAGACATCAGTTTTGAGAGACGAAATCCTAGAACTCGAATTCAAGAGGATTGAACGTAAAAAGGGTAATATCTTCACCCTCTACTTGATTATAGTATTGGATTAATGATTATAGACTCTAGTTCATGAGATATGAGTTGATGGATTTGATAGAAAAGCATGAACAACTATATATTTTGGTTGTTGATTGTTGATTATTGGTTAAGGGTGTTGTTTATCAATATGGGTAAAGAATAATAATATTGATTATAAGAAATTTGAGATTTTAGAATTTATCTAGGAGCAAAAGAATGGGTTGTTGGGTGTATAAATACCATTAATGAGGGCTATGAGACTTTATGCCCATAAAATATTTGATGAAATATCTAAGTGACCAAAACATGAGTATGATTGCTAATATGGAATCCCTTTGACTTGTATTGCCATAGGTTAAAGTTGAAATGGTTGGCAATTGTTGTATTATGCTCAATATCAGGAAGTTAAGGTATGTGAGACTAATTCTCTATATTTGAGAATGTTTATGATTCTCCCTACACTGCATTTCTTTTACGACGTTACTAATTGCCTTAGAAATATAGTTAAGCCTAGTTCCTTGAATAGTTGCAGAACTTTTATTCTCTAGCTTCATAACTCGTTCATGACTTACATTCTGAATGTTGTGAGCTCAGTGCGTAATCAATATAGACTTGGGTTTGATGCCCATGTGTCTCAGTCTAGATTACTCAGCATGTCATAAACAATTGAAGTTTCAGTTTTCATAATCAGTTCAAGAATACATGTCTCAGCCTAGTCCTATTCAGTATTCCAGTATCATGTAACTCAATATGATTCAGTATTTCAGCATCACATATTGCAGTATGATTCTCAGTTCCTGAATTTAAATCCTTGAATGTTGAGCATATGTGTTTGGGCTTGAGGTCATAGTTTATTCTGGGGTTTTTGCATCTATACCCGGTTTTGGGGTCACAATTGAACCTATACCCACTTTGCAAAAATATTTGCAGGCGTATCCACCTTACGATCAACTTCAGACTTATCGGGTCTGAAGTTAAAAAAAATTAGTCTGAAGTAAAAAAATTATATTTTAAATGCACTTAAGGCCAAATAGGTCTGAAGTGCAACCAATGGTTTCATGTACTTAAGGCTAATAAGTCTGAAGTGAAAAATTGCACTTTAGATGCACTTAAGGCCAAAAAGTCTTAAGTGCAACTAACGTTTTCATTCACTTAAGGCCAATAAGTCTGAAGTGAAAATTTGCACTTCAGATGCACTTAAGGTCAAATAGGTCTGAAGTGTAACCAATGGTTTCATGCACTTAAGACCAATAAGTCTGAAGTGAAAAATTACACTTCAGATGCGCTTAAGATCACAAGGTCTGAAGTGCAACAAACGTTTTGCTACACTTAAGGCCAATAAGTCTGAAGTGAAAAATTACACTTCAGATGCACTTAAGGCTAAAAGGTCTGAAGTGCAACAAACATTTTGCTACACTTAAGGCTAATAAGTCTTAAGTGAAAAATTACACTTTAGATGCACTTAAGGCCAAAAGGTCTGAAGTGCAATAAACATTTTGCTACACTTAAGGCCAATAAGTTTGAAGTAAAAAATTCCACTTCAGATGCACTTAAGTCCAAAAGGTCTGAAGTGCAACCAACGTTTTTATACACTTAAGGCCAAATAGGCCTGAAGTGCAAATTGCCCAGAAACAAAAATTTGTTCTTCGAATTATAAAAATTCAATATACGATTTAATACCTAAATCTACTCCAAATGAGCTCAAATTTGAAACATAACCTCCAAATATCATCAGGAACAAACTGGTCATCAATTTTTCAAAACAACAATAAATCTAATGAACCCATTTTGCAATTAAGAAAAAGAAGAAACTCTAAGGAATAGTAAAAAATAAAACGTCATAACAACTCACCATTGTAAAATATCATAAACTATATTAAAATATGTTCACAACTACCATATAAAATCATTGTCACCCGAAGAAGAAGAAGAAGAAGAAGAAGAAGAAGAAGAACATGAAGGAGTAGAAGAAAACGAAAGAGGATAAGGAGGAGGAGAAAAAGGCTTGACATTGTTTAAAAGGTGGGTACAAGTTAAATGCTTTTTAAAAGCGGGTATAGGTTAAATGGTGGCGACCAAATAGGATGCCCCCGTGCAATTTTTACGTTTATGCTTTATGCATGCTTGGGCCTGAGGCCGTAGTTTATGATTTATGCATTTTTTAGCCTAAGGCCGTAGTTATGTATAAGTATACTTGGGCTTGAGGCCGTAGCTTATGCACATATATATATTGGGCCCAAGTCAGTAGTTTATTCAGATAAACATGTGGTTCATTATTCAGAAGAGGGAGTATTCATATCCTTACTTCCTTTGTTCAGTTTATCAATTCAATTATCAATTATAATTATCTATCAGTGATCAGTTATCAGTTATCGTTTCAGTTTCAGTTCTAGCAGTTTATCATTTCAGTTATCAACTCAGTTTCAGCTTCAGCATTTATAGTTCTTTCTTTTAATTGTTTTATATACCAGTTTAATTCAAATGTACTGACGTCCTTTTCGCCCGGAGCCTGTATCTCATGATGCAGGTAACGATTTACAGGTTGACGATTCAGAGCGCTAGGATTCTCATATCATCTACTTGGTGAGCGCCAGTTTTTTTGGGGCATGACCATTACTTTACAGTATTTCAGTATTTACAGATAACTAGTGTTTTCGGTACTTCATTAGAGGCTTCATAGACTAGAGTAATAGTTAGACAGAGTCGCATGCTTTTCATGATAAGCAATGTTGGCTAGAGATATATTTCGGACTTATGTTATTGTTTCGCACTTTGATTTATACTCCCTCCATTTCAATTTATGTGAACCCATTTGACTGGACACAGAATTTAAGAAAAGTGAGAAGACTTTTGAACTTGTGGTGCAAAATGAAGCATATATATTTTGTGTGGCTATAAATCATTGTATAAAGGTAAATTATTTCCAAATAAGGAAAGAGGTCATTTTTTTTGGCACAGACTAAAAATGAAATAGGTTCACATAAATTGAAACGGAGGGAGTA
Source organism: Nicotiana tomentosiformis (assembly GCF_000390325.3). NCBI lineage: Eukaryota > Viridiplantae > Streptophyta > Magnoliopsida > Solanales > Solanaceae > Nicotiana > Nicotiana tomentosiformis. The sequence continues at coordinate 117,384,533 of NC_090818.1, forward strand.
TCATTCAGACTCTCAGTATATCAACATGTGTTAGCTTATTTTTCGCAATTAGTATGTTATGATATCATATGTTGATTCAGACAGCAGTTGGTTCGCTCGGTCACATGTAGTCAGGCACCGAGTGCCATGTTACGTCTAGGCCGAGGTTCGAGGCGTGACATTTACAATCACCAAACTATAACTCTAGTTTATTTTTTTATTTTTTTAAATGATTAAAAGAAAGAAGAAATAAACAACAAAAAAAAAAGAAGAGAAATTTTCATCCCATAAATTTTCGCTCACTTTGATTCCAAGAAACTTTATCTTTTAATTTCTGATTTCATAATAGCACCTAGATTTCAGCCACATTTTGTTTTATTGTGTCTTCCCTGTTATTTAATCTTACTTCTTTTTGTTCACTTACCAATATCGTATCAACTCTTTTGTGCCAATTATTGCCTGTGAAACATCCTTTTCTATCAAGTCAATGTGGTGACTCACTAATGAAAGTTACCTAAACCAACTAGCCATTATAGAAATAGCTCCATATAACTTTAAATGGACTTTGGCATTCCGAAAGGGTTTCGAATATTAACGACTTATGTTTTCAAGTATTTAAAAAGTGTAACTCCCATATGTTCTACTTTGTGTGGCATAAAGAGGTGGGAGCCTTGGATCAACGGTCAAGTTATCTCTATAACCTATAAATTATCGGTTCGAGCCGTGGAATCAGTCACTTATATTTGCATCAGGTAGGCTACTTACATCATACGCCCTAGAGATGCGGTCCTTCCCTATCCTGAGTGAATATTTTTTTTTGTACCAGACTGCCTTTTTTTAATCGCTGAACGAGGGTTAAATTGCCAAATTTTCGGTGTGTTTTCAGAAAGAATTTTTAAGATTTTTAAAATAAATTTAAATATTTAAAAATTATATAAAATACTATAAACTACAATATTTAATAATTTAAAAAGTCATGGTTAAAAAAACTCTTTCGACTCTCCAACGGTAGAGGAATATATTCTCGATTTTTTTCCAGCGTCTTAAACAATAACTTACTACAGGAACTTTTATGTAAATAATATATAAACAAACTGTAAAATGTGGTCTTATTTTTAGGTTTTTTATTTGTGAGCTTTGTTGGCATATTTGGAGCCTTTTATTTAAGGCTTTGTTGGCCAAATAAATTACCTTGTATTTTGAGAGGATGTGGCCAATTGTTGGCCAAGCATTTCTTTCTTCTCTTCCTATATAATGACGACTCTCTACTCATTTGGAAACACACCAACAAGACTTGTCTTCAATTCTTGTTTCTTCCTTTCTTCCTTTATTAAGAGTATTTTGTATGGGAGTTAGTGTTGGGAAGCACTTGTGTGAACCATTTCTTTGGAGTGATCTTGTGAGGTTATTCTCTTGGGGTATTTGGGATTAATTAGAGTATTTACTCTAATTTTGTACTCTCTTTTGTACTCTTATTGGTATAGTAAAATTGCTTCTCTCCGCTTGTGGACGTAGGTCACCTTGACCGAACCACGTTAAATTTGTGTCTTCTTTATTTTCTTTAATTGCCGTTATTATCAACTTCCATTATCTTTGTTATTATCATTATACCGTTATTTGCTAAATTCCGCATTACCCGGGTTCCCGATCCTAACACAAACATTAACATATTTCTAAAGAGAAACATCCTTACAAGTTACAAGTAATACCATTTGTGGGTTCTCTTGCATGTGTCTAACAAGAAATGTTGTCCATATATAATCGTTCCAAGAGTTGTCACCTAGTAAGTATTTTTCAGGGACAAAAGACTCTCAAGTTTGCTAGAACAAAACAATTATCCTCGGACTTAACGAAAAAGAACAAGGAAAACAAAAAAACAAAAAAAACGAAAAAGAAGAAAGCAGTAGCGAGGCAGTGTTGCCACCTTTTTTTGTTTTATTGTTTTTTTTTAATTTAATCAATTGGTACGCAAAATTTACTTATCTGATTAATTGAATTTCATATCCAATAAGTCCATTAAAAGGCAAAACGCTTCTTACTAATATTCGTTTAAATTTCCAACTTGAAATCTATAATTAAAAGACTCATCTTATAAAACATCCCTTGGGGAATCAAAAAAGTCAATTGTTTTCCATTTCATTTCGTGGGGCTCTGAAATTGTATATATTTGTGTATATATCACTTCACTTTTATATTATTTTGCCAGGACAATGTTTAACTTACGTATTATATCACATTTTGCCAGTTTGCATGTTCTCTATTTTAAGTCGAGCATGATTCTTGCCAACTTTAACTAGCTAGCGTAATGAAAGTCAACGTTACAATTTATACGTTTTTTCAGGGAAAATTAATAAAGGAAAACCTCTCTTATAAATTTTCCCCACATTCAATATCTTTTTGAAAATGTCCAAGTTTCTACTTTTACTATCCAAAATTGAGCAGCTTTGCCCTCTATTAAACTTTTGGTCCATCATAACCTTACTATTAGGAAAAAAAGTTTTGTATAATTTGCCCTTGTCAATAACCAAACTCCTGCAAGAAATTAGTGATTTCACGTGTATAAATTTTTTGAGGAAAACACTTCAAATTTACCCTATCAACTTTTGATCGTAATTTAAGTTATTCTCGAATTGAAGCTTTGTTAGTGATCAAGGGCAAAAAAGAGTCTTTTTCATAAGGAGGAGGTAAAGCTCAACCAAAAGTCTAACAGAAGATAAAGTTGCTCAATTTATGAGTAGTATATGGGCAAATTTGACAATTTTCTCATAATCTTTTGACATGTATGTGTACGAGTAAAATCGGGGGTGATGCCTACCCCGATTCCCCGAGGAGAAAACGGAGGGAGAGCATGAGACCCTTCGTATCGAGATCCAGGAAGAATGAACGATGTGCCCGTCAACGGGTATGATAAACCGACGCGCCCCGAGGCGAAGAATGAGTTCTAAAACCACGGGAGATACAGTGAACGGTTACACATGACAGATAGAGGGCCGAGATACTCGCACTCAACCGGACATCACAGTGCGGATCTCGCTCAATATCGATTATGGATCAGAAATTACCGGAGAAGAAAGATTTTTACCTTTTTAGACTTATACTAGGGATGAAACTCTCCTACTATATAAAGAGAAAGTTTTTCTTTTGTAACATATACTGTAACATGCAAATCAAAGCAATAGGAGTTTATTTTCTGCCTTTTAGATGTTGTTAAAGTTTTGCCCATTTGTTCTGTTCTTCATTCACGACTGGGCTCGAACCGAGGGCCCAACTGAGGACAAGGTCATTAGTCAGTCTAAATTCAGGCTTGGCCATAATATTGCAACTTGTTTGAACGTTTAATTCATTTCTAACTCATTTATTTGATATTCTTAATTGTTCATGTTGGATTAAACCAAATACTCTTAAAACCGCATACAAATTCAATTGTTACCCAATTTTAGGAAAAACAGTTTGGCGCACACCGTGGGGCTATGGATAATAGTGGTGATTTGATACGAATCTCCATAACAAACCCTGTTTTACAGTTATTCTTTTGAAGTCTTAATTTCAGGTCAGCCCAAAAATGTCAAACTCTCAGTCTGCTCACTTGAACGTTGACGCTGAGTCTGACCATCATGATGAAAATAATAATTTGATGCGAGTAACGAGGTGCCTCCTGCCAATCCCAATGGTGTCCCAGTTGTCGATCCGGTCGATGTTAGCTCGCAGGTGGCCATCAACGTCAATTTACCGACTAATCCCGAAAATAGTGTTCACAGGGGATCCCTATCACGACCCAATTTTCCCTCCGTTGGGTATCGTGATAGCACCTAGTCTTAGGGACTAGGTAAGCCTAACATTTACTAAATAACAATAATAATAAATAACATCTAACAACTTTTGAAATAGAAATCTCTATAAAATTTATAATTTTCAAAACCGGTAGTACAAGTCATAAGTTCTACAGAGATTGCTACAAATTTCTAAATACAACTATTTGGAAATAGGTAAAACAGTGTGAATACAAAATAGAAAGGTGACTCTGAAGCGTGCGAACACAGCAACAGGTTTACCTTGAGTCTCCACAATAATAATCCACACAGATAGCTAATGATCAACTGACTTCGAAATACCTGGATCTGTACAAAATGTACAGAAGTGTAGTATGAGTACACCACGGCGGTACCCAGCAAATATCAAGACTAACCTCAGTGAAGTAGTGATGAGGAACAGTCAAGACACTTACTAGACTAAATGGCCTAAACAAGTATAAGTATAGAAACAACAGAGTATGATATCTACATAAAGACTACGCGGAGTGGCAATTAATACGGTAATGGCAATAAGGAAGGAAAACAACAACTATCAGCGGAACACCATAATAATGACATAGAAGAAAGAACGGAAACACATCCTAAGTCCGATAATTACAGATAAAGAAAGGACAAGTAGCAACTCAACAATACGACAGCTTTCACATCGAGTTTTAGTCAATAAACTCCATGAGGTACCGAACCTCGGACAAATCACAACTCACGGGTTTCAATACTTGAACCCTAACACTTGGCATCTTGTGCCCTCTTTATACTGCATAACCGCACTGACGACTCGCGTGCCAAATAGAGCCATTCTCATATAGAAGGCAAGTAAGCAAAGGTGTGCATTTATACTCAACAATATCAAGAAAACCTCTTATCCGATAAGAGTGCTTAACTATGTGTATACTTGTGCAAGTGTTCCAATATAGTTCATACCAGCTAGTGAGCATAAAAAAAAGAACGGACAACATATAGAATATTTTCTCACAACTTTCACAAGATAAAGCTCACATAGGTAAGTGTACCACTACACAAATATCAACAACAAGAATGCCCCCAAGCCATCACAAATCATCACAAATAAATCCCTGACATAGCCCACCTTGTCCCGCCACGTGTGCAATAGTAAAGTAAATGCCCGCCTTGTCTCGCCACGTGTGCATAATAATGTTTCCACCTTATCTTTCCACATGTGCATATATATATATATATATATATATATATATATATATATATATATATATATATATATATATATCCCGCCTTGTCAAGCCGCATGTGCAAATATCAATAGTAACAATAGCACGACAAAAATCTCGTGCAACCCCATAACAAAGAGATGTCAACAAAGGGCACTCCCAAGATACCGTCTCGTAGTCCCAAACGTAAATGCTCAACATGGGATCTCCCGAGGTACCGCCTCGTAGTCCCAAAAGTAAATATGTAAGACACGGGGATCTCCCGAGCTACCGCTTCATAGTCCCAAAGTAAATATGTAAGACAGGGGATCTCCCGAGGTACCGCCTTGTAGTCCCAAAATAAATATGCAAGAACAACAAGTACAACATCAACAATAACACTAATACAAGGGTACGATAAATAAATCAACTCAGAAATTTCAATACTCAAAGGAATAGAGGAAGTAATTCACGAGGAGTGTACACAATAGAGAATACTTGTCATAATAAAAACATCTCAACAAGAAAGGAAATATTATGTAGCAACGGTCCACAATGCACAGTTCGACAACGAAGGAGCTAACACAAGGCGAATAATTTCAAATAAGGACAGGTCAACTAAAATATAAGATATCTAACTTCTTTTAAGGTTGGCAATTAAGAAAGAGATACAACAAATTCAATTAGGGATAAGCAACAGAAAGATAATCATAGCCTCAATTAAGGATGAACAATTACAAAAGAGATAATTATAACTTCAAATAAAGATAAGCAGTTAGGGAAAATATAACATGGCAATAGAAGAGATAACAATTTCAGTTAATGCACAAATGACTCAAATAAGCATCAAGGGCGGATCATGAAGCAATTAATTCTAATTAAAGCAGGTAACGGTGAAACTAGTAATTAAGAAACGTATTCATAACATAACAACTGCATAATCAGTGAATATACGGACCTAAGAACCCTAAAAGGCCAACTTTCCACAAATAAGTCCGAGCACGTACGCATCACCTCGCGTACACGGACTACAATTAGCATAGAAGACTCAAATCCTAAGGGGTAGTTCTCCCACACGAAGTTAGGCAAAATACTTACCTCGAACCAAGATCAATCAATCAGTAAGAATGCCCTTTCCTCGATTATCCGACTCTGAATGGCCCAAATCTAGCCAAGCACAATTACATATCATGAATAAAATTACGAGAAACTAATTTAAATAATAAATCTACGACTTTAGCAAAGAATCAAATATTCGGCCCAAAAAGTCGACCTGGACCCACGTCTCGGAATCGGGTAAAAGTCATAAAATACGAACACTCAATCAATCACGAGTTTACTCGTACCAAAATTATCCAAATCTGATATCAAAATCTGAATCAAAACTCAAAAATTTATTTGAAGAACTTTCCAATCTTTTCCCAAATTTCTAAACCAAATTCCTTAATTAAATGATGAATTCAACTATAGATTAATAGAGTATAACCATAAAGGAGTAAGGAATCGTTACCCAAAAGCTTCCTCTGAAAATCTCCCAAATTATCGCCCAAACCCGAGCTCTCAAAGTCCCAAAATAAAAATGAGACCAAACCCTCGAAATTTCCTCTTTTCTGCCCAGCGATCTCGCACCTGCGGATCCATAGTCGCACCTACGGAAAATCCATCGCAGGTGCGGACTTGACTTACACACCTGGGTCCGCTTCTTCCATCAAATGGCCGCACCTGCGAGTGCGCACATGTGAACAAATGTCCGCTTCTGCCGACTGCCCATCCAGCTCACTCTCCGCATCTGCGAAACTTCAAGCGTATCCGCGAAACTTCCCTCGCACCTGCGACCCCTGGCCATCTCCTCAATCCCACTTCTGCACTTGGCCTCTCGCACGTGCGTGTCCGCATCTGCGGCCACCCCTCCGCAGGTGCGATTACACTAGAAGCTTGAAAGCTTCACCAATTACACAAGTCTAAATTTCGATCCGTTAAGCATCCGAAACTCACCCGAGGCCCCCGGGACCTCAACCAAACATACCAACCAGTCCTATAATACCATACGAACTTAGTCGAGCCCTCAAATCACATCAAACAACGCTAAAAACATGAATCATCCTCCAATTCAAACTTAATGAACTTGAAACTTCAAATTTCTACAACCGATGCCGAAACCTATCAAACCGCGTCCGATTGACCCCAAATTTTGCACACAAGTCATATTCAACATTACGGACCTACTCCAACTTTCGGAATCGGATTACGATCCCGATATCAAAAAGTCCATTACCGATCAAATCTCCAAAAATTCAACTTTCGCCATTTCAAGCCTAAATGAGCTACAGACCTCCAAAACACAATCCGGACACGCACCTAATTCCAAAATTACCCAACGGAGCTAACGAAACCGACGAAACTCCATTCCGGAGTCTTCTTCATTCGATTTGACTCTTGCATCCTTCTTTCGATTTGATACTGAATCATCTGGTAATCATCTGGTAACTGAATTCAACCTTATGCCGCCAAACGAGACTCAAATTCTCAATACGATCGGCCGGGTCGTTACATCCTTCCCCTCTTAAACAAACGTTCGTCCTAGAACGTGCCAAGAATCGCCTCAAAGTTTTCAAATCACTGAATGCACATATCCAACATACACCCGCGGGTGACCCCATGTCACCCAATCCACGTAAGCCTGACGACACCATCTCAACTGTAATTTATTCTTTCTACCAACACCGATAAGCCTTAGAGTCAAAATTCTCACCTTCTGTTCATCTCCAAAAGACCCGATTCTAAATCCATACCCGATATCAGTCTCAACCAGCTGCAACAACTCATGTCTATACCCACAAGGTACGACCACTCAACATGACATGCCACACATAGGCCCATAATAACATTTCTGATCACAATAGCTGCCCGTAATTAAAACCAGCACCGACAATTAGCCTCACATCTGTTAGAACCCTGTTTCAAACCTCCACAACACTGACAACGATGCAAGAAACATGAAAACCTCTTAACTATACTCCCGAATCAACAAGTCACAACTAACACCACCGGGCACACACCCTGAAAGCTAAAACTCAAGAAGCACATAACGAAAATGACTGAATATGTAAAGAGAAACACATAAGAGAAATATCAAACAAGCCCGACAGACAAAACTCTCTATCAGTACCATACTATGAATCAATTTAAAAAGGAAGAATCAAGGTATATGAACAAATCACAAGGATCTCATCCTAACATAACTTCTACCGCGGCATATAGCCCGTTTAACCATATCAAATCACATGGAATCGCGAGGGTCTCACCCTCAACTCTGAATCACAAGTCGAATACACATCATACCAATGGAAATCTTTCACTAACTCAATTCTGCCAATAAAATCACAACACTTACTAAACTCTCACCCCGGTAGAGTATCAAATCACAAATCGTAACCAATTTACTGAGGAATCACATCAAACATGCCATAATAGACAACATAAATTTACTTCTAGTCTCGTAACTTTCAATAATAAATTAAAACAACGATAGACACGTCTATCACTCATAGAATCTCCCAACAGGGGCAAACACATAAACATAATACTAGGTTATGAACTCACCCATATGTGGGACAACAAATAGGGGAATTCGCCCCGATAGGCAGAATCGAATCAAAATACGAATGGTGCCCATCTGTAACAAATCAAAAGCATACATGTATGACATCATCTAGCACAATGGCCTCAAGCCTACTATATGAAACACATCAACGAGCGGGGCCTTCCTCTCTTGGGTGCCCTCTACTCACCTGAATAATCCGCTGTGACACACCTGTCCAGAGTCTAGGACAATCTCTCACCCTGTGGCTGGTATCTCCACACTCGAAGCAACCTCTATGTTGATGTGGCTATGGGAATTGTGCGGTATGGGTACTCTGAGACCCATGATCTCCTGAAATACTATGTGAAGCCTGAAGTGAAAACTGAACTGGCTGACCAACAAAACCTCTACCATGTCGTACCCTGCCTCTAAAATAAGGACAAGTAGATCTCTCCGGTTTACGAGGCTTCCTCGCCTCCCTATCCTCTCTCTCCTGACCTCGCTTGTCCTCTCTCTCTCATGGCCTCGCCTGTCTCCTCTCACTTTATCCCACATGCCTTCTACTCGGCGAGTGATCCCTACTACCTGCTAAAACGAAACATCCGACTCTAACTCCCGAGCCATGCTGAACCGAATATCATGCCTGAGCCCCTCAATGAATCTACAGACACGCTCTCTAACTGTAGCGACCAAAGGAGGTGCATGTCTGGCCAAATCACTGAATCTAACGGCATACTCTGACACTGACATAGTGCCATGGCGCAACTACTCAAACTCTGTGTGCCATGCATCTCGAAGGGACCGAGGTACAAACTTTCTCAGGAATATTTCTGAAAACTGAACCCATGTAAGTGAAGCTGACTCGGCCGGGCTACCCAACTCGTATGCCCGCCACCACTAATAAGCCGCTCCCTTGAGCTGGAACGTAGTAAAAGCAACCCCACTCGTATCCACAATACCCATAGTATAGAGAATGCGGTGACACTCCTCCAGGAAACCCTGAGCATCGTCTGTCGCCAATCCACTAAAGGTAGGAGGATAGTACTTCTTGTATCTCTCAAGTCTAAGTTGTTCTTCCTCAGATGCTGCTGCCCTAACCACGGGCTGAACTGGGACCACAGGTTATGTCACCATGACACCTGGATCCTGACCAATATGAACTCGCTGCTCTAGAGTGTGGGCGGCGGGAGTTTGGGTTCCTCCTCCGATCTGTGAAATAGCTGGTGCAACCGGAATCAACCCTGCCTGAGCCAATGTACCAAACATGCTCAGGAACTGTGCTAAGGTCTCCCGAAGTCCGGAGGTAATAGTAGGCGCCTCCGGTACCTGCCCCCCAAAGGAACTACTGGCGGCTCATCAACTGTTGCTCCGGTAGGTGCCCTAGCTGCGGCACGTGCTCCTCGTCGGCCTCTGCCTCTGCCCCTAGCGACATCTGCTCCGGGGCTAACGTCATCAATAACTGCAGCTCGTGTCGTCACCATCTGTGAGAGAATGGAATGATAAAAGTTCAAACTTCGAAACCAATGAACTCGCACGATAGGAATGGAGGAAGTGAAATTGTCCTAATAGTTCCGTAGCCTCTCGAAGATAAGTACAAACGTCTCCGTACCGATCCGCAAGACTCTACTAAACTCGCTTATGACCCGTAACACTTATCTAGAGCTCTGATACCAACTGTCACGACCCAATTTCCCCTCCGTTGGGTATTGTCATGGCACCTACTCTTAGGGACTAGGTAAGCCTAACATTTACTGAATAACAATAATAATAAATAACATCTAACAACTTTTGAAATAGAAATCTCTATAAAATTTATAATTCCTAAAACCGGTAGTATAAGTCATAAGCTCTACAGAGATTGCTACAAATTTCTAAATACAACTGTTTGGAAATAGGTAAAACAATGTGAATACAAAAAAGAAGGTGACTCTGAAACCCGCGAAGGCAGCAAAAGGTTTACCTTGAGTCTCCACAGCAACAATCCGCACAGCTAGTTAATGATCAACTGACTTCGAAATACCTTGATCTGTACAAAAATATGCAGAAATGTAGTATGAGTACACCACGGCGGTACCGAACAAGTATCAAGACTAACACCACGGCGGTACCCAACAAGTATCAAGACTAACCTCAGTGGAGTAGTGACGAGGAACAGTCAAGACACCTACTGGACTAAATAACCTAAACAAGTATAAGTATAGAAACAATAGAGTATGATATCTACATAAAGGTTGTGCGAAGTGGAAATTAATACAGTAATTGCAATAAGGAAGAAAAGCAACAACTATCAACGGAACATCATAATAATGACATAGAAGAAAGAACAGAAATACAGCCTAAGTCCGATAATCACATATAAAGAAAGGACAAGTAGCAACTCAACAATACGACAGCTTTCACACCTGGTTTTAGTCAATAAACTCCACGGGGTATCGAACCTCGGACAAATCATAACTCACGGGTCTCAATACCTGAACCCTAACACTTGGCATCATGTGCTCTCTTTATACCGCATAACCGCACTAACGACTCGCGTGCCAAATAGAGTCATTCTCACATAGAAGGCAAGTAAGCAAGGGTGTGCATTTATACCCAACAATATCAGGAAAACCTCTTATCTGATAAGAGTGCTTAACTACGTGTATGCTTGTGCAAGTGTTCTAACATAGTTCATACCAGCTAGTGAGCATAAGGAAAAGAACGGACAACACGTAGAATATTTTCTCACACTTTCACAAGATAAAGCTCACACAGGTAAGTGTACCACTACACAAATATCAACAACAAGAATGCCCCCAGGTCATCACAAATCATCACAAATCAATCTCTGACATAGCCCACCTTGTCTCGCCATGTGCGCAATAGTAAAGTAAATGCCCGTCTTGTTTCGCCACACGTTCATAATAATGTTCCCATCTTGTCTCGCCACATGCGCAACCTACATATATTTATATATCCCTCTTTGTCACGCCGCATGTGCAAATATCAATAGTAACAATAGCACGGCAGAAACCTCGTGCAACCCCATAACAAAGAGATATCAACAAAGGGCACTCCCGAGATACCGTCTCGTAGTCCCAAAAATAAATGCTTAATAGGGGATCTCCCGAGGTAACGCCTCATAGTCCCAAAAGTAAATATGCAAGACAGGGGGATCTCTCGAGGTACCGCCTCATAGTCCCAAAGTAAATATGCAAGACATGGGGGATCTCCCGAGGTACCGTTTTATAGTCCCAAAGTAGATATGCAAGAACAACAAGTACAACATCAACAATAACACTAATACAAGGGTACGACAAGTAAATCAACTCAGAAATTCCATAACCCAAAGGAAAGGAGGAATTAATTCACGAGGAGTGGCCACAATAGAGAATACTAGTCATAATAAGAACAACTCAACAAGAAAGAAAACACTATGTAGTAACGGTCCACAATGTACAGTTCGACAACGAGGGAGCTAACACAAGGAGAATAATTCCAAATAAGGACAGGTCAACTAAAATATAAGATATCTAACTTCTTTTAAGATTGGCAATTAAAAAAGAGATACAACAAATTCAATTAGGGATAATCAACAAAAAAATAATCATAGCCTCAATTAAGGATGAACAATTACAAAAGAGATAATTATAATTTTAAATAAAGATAAGCAGTTAGAGGAAAGATAACATGGCAATAGAAGAGATAACAATTTCAGTTAAGGCACAGATGACTCAAATAAGCATCAAGGGCGGATCATTAAGCAATTAATTCTAATCAAAGCAGGTAGAGGTGAAACTAGTAATTAAGAGACGTATTCATAACATAACAACTGCATAATCAGTGAATACAAGGACCTAAGAACCCTAAAAGGCAAACTTTCCACAAATAAGTCCGAGCACGTACTCGTCATCTCACGTACAGGGACTACAATTAGCATAGAAGACTCAAATCCTAAGAGGTAGTTCCCCCATACGAAGTTAGGCAAGATACTTACCTCGAACCAAGCTCAATCAATCAATAAGAATGCCTTTTCCTCGATTATCCGATTTTGAATGGCCCAAATCTAGCCAAACACAATTACATATCATGAATAAAATTACGAAAAACTAATTTAAATAATAAATCTACGACTTTAGCAAAGAATTAAAAATTCGGCCCAAAAAGGCGACACGGGCCCACGTCTTGGAATCGGGTAAAAGTCACAAAATACGAACACCAAATCAATCACGAGTTCACTCATACCAAAATTATCCAAATTCGATGTCAAAATCTGAATCAAAACTCAAAAATTTATTTGAAGAACTTTCAAACTTTTTCCCCAAATTTCTCAACCAAATTCTGTAATTAAATGATGAATTCAACTATAGATTAATGGAGTATAACCATAAATGAGTTAGGAATCGTTACCCAAAAGCTTTCTCTGAAAATCTCCCAAATTATCGCCCAAACCCGAGCTCTCAAAGTCCCAAAATGAAAATGAGACCAAACCCTCAAGATTTCCTCTTTTCTGCCCAGCGATCTCGCACCTGCGGACCCATAGTCACGCCTGTGATGCCGCACCTGCGAAAAATCCATCGCAGGTGCAGACTTGACTTACACACCTGGGTCCGCTTCAGAGATCAAATGGCCGCACCTGCGAGTGCGCGCTTGCGAACAAATGTACGCTTCTGCGGACTGCCCCTCCAGCTCACTCTCTGCATCTGCAAAATTTCAAGCGCATCTGCGGGCTCGCATATGCGGAACTTCCCTCGCACCTGCGACTCCTGGCCATCTCCTCAATTTCGCTTCTGTGCTTGGCCTCTTGCACGTGCGTGTCCGCACCTGCGGCCACCCCACCGCAGGTGCGATTACACTAGAAGCTTGATAGCTTCAACAATTACACAAGTTCAAATTTCGATCTGTTAAGCATCTGAAACTCACCCGAGGCCCCCGGGACCTCAACCAAATATACCAACCAGTCCTATAACACCATACAAACTTTGTCGAGCCCTCAAATCACATCAAATAATGCTAAAAATACGAATCACCATCCAATTCAAATTTAATGAACTTGAGACTCTAAATTTCTACAACAGATGCCGAAACCTACCAAACCGCGTCCGATTGACCCCAAATTTTGCACACAAGTCATATTCAATATTACGGACCTACTCCAACTTCGTGAATCGGATACTGACCCCGATATCAAAAAGTTCACTACCGGTCAAATCTCCAAAAATTCGGCTTTCGCCATTTCAAGCCTAAATGAGCTACAGACCTCCAAAACACAATCCGGACACGCCCCTAAGTCCAAAATCACCCAAAGGAGCTAACGGAACCAACGGAACTCCATTCTGGAGTCGTCTTCATACAGTTTCGACTACAGTCAAAATCCTAAGACTTAAGCTTCCAAAACTTGCATCCTTCTTTCGATTTGACTCTGAATCATCCGGTAACTAAATTCAACCACGCACACAAATAAATACACATAATACGAAGTTGTTCAGGACCTTATGCCTCCGAACAGGACTCAAATTCATAAAACGATCGGCCGGGTCGTTACAACCCCTACCAACAACTCGAGAAGCGCCCGAAGGCGAAGGTGATAGGGTAAGCATGCGGCTATTCTTCGAAATGTTACATGCTCAACAGACGGTGTCATACCTCCTTTTTATGGGGAAAAGAGTTTTTTCCAATTTAAGTGACATTATTTAAAATGGGATTGATTTTATTTTTATTTTTTTAGAGTCGTCACTTGAAATTATTTAATTTTGATGTTCCGAGTCACCAATTACTTTAAATCCCTAATCAAGGAAAATATGACTACGTATAAGTTTGCGAAACACATAAGACCTGGGTAAGTTATTCTGTTAACCCGGAAAAAGGTGTGAGGCACTCCTGGATTCCGTGATTTTAGCACGGTCGCTTTACAATTACACATGGCTTAATTATCCAATTATTACATATTTTAGCCATATGTACATTCTTACCCTTTTACCGCTTTTATTGTAAATCGCGTTGCGTGAATGTCACGACCCAAAATCCTAACATGTCGTGATGGTGCCTATCTCAATACTAGGCAAGCTGACAACTTAAAAAAACTACATTTTCTCTTAAGTTTGAAATCATAATATTTGAATTTCCATAGAAAAATCTCACAAATTACTAACATAAGATACATTCCCAAAACACAGTGTCACTGAGAACATGAGCATCTAAATGATAACAAAGTTTGACTGCTAAAAACAGTGTCTGAAAATGTAGAACAGTACAAAAACTGAAGGGAAAGAGAATCAAGGTTTGTAGACGTCAAGCAACTACCTCGATGATCTCCAACAGATAAAACTCCAAGAACTAGCAGCCGCCGTGTCCAGAAGTACATAGATCTGCACACGAGGTGCAGGGTGTAGTATGAGTACAACCAACTCAGCAAGTAATAATACTAAATAAAGAATTGAAAGTAGTGGCGAGCTTCACAACTAAGTCCAATTATAATAATTTCAACATAAGAAAGTAGGCATGCTTGTAAGTTTAACAATTAAGCCCCAAACAGTAATTTCATATCAAGTTCAACTAAAACAGGAGATAATATCTTTTAGAAATTTCCAACACAGTGATATATATGACAACGGTAGTGCAATAAGAATGAAATCAAACGCATCCTCTCAGGACCACAGTCACTCAGCCATTCCATTCACTCATCACTCATCACTCAGCATTCGCACTTAGTAGGTATTTGCGCTCACTCGGGGTGTGTACAGACTCCGGAGGGGCTCCTTCAGCCCAAGTGCTATAATCTGCACGGATAACTCACGTGTTAGTATAATATCTGGATCTGCACGGACAACTCACGTGTTAGTATAATATCTGGATCTGCACAGACAACTCACGTGCTATAGTATAATATCTGGATCCGGACGGACAACTCACGTGCTATAGTATCAATATCTCACAATCAGGCCCTCGGCCTCACTCAGTCATAAATCTCTTCAGTCTCTCCGACTCTCAATAATCATGAAAGTCAGCCCAAACAACAATGAGATGATGCATCAATAATGAACAATAGAGACTAAAATAAAATAAATAAGAAAACTGTGACTGAGTACAAAATAATAATTTAGCAGATAATTTAATACGGACACGGCCTCTGTGGGTCCCTACAGTACCAACACATAATCTAAACATGATTTGTGATTTAATTTCTCTACTACATGGAGAATGTATAGATAACAACAGATTATTCAACTACACAGTTCCATAGAATTTGACCAAGTCACAATTCCTACGGTGCACACCCACACGCCCGTCACCTAGCATGTGCGTCACCTCAAACCAATCATATAACACATAATCTGGGGTTTCATACCCTCAGGACCAAATTTAAAACTGTTACTTACCTCAATCCGAGCAATTCTTTATTCCAATAAGCCTTTGCCTCGCGAATCGACCTCTGAATGCCTCAAATCTAGTCACAATTAATTCGATTCAATCAATTCAAATTATAGAAATTAATTCTATATTAAAAGACTAATTTTCCAACAAAATTTGAATTGCACTCAAAAATTGCCCGTGGGGCCCACGCCTTGGAACCCGACAAAAATTATAAATTATGAACACACATCTAACCACGAGTCCAACCATACAAATTTCACCAAATTCCGACATCAACTCGACCCTCAAATCTTCAATTAAAGTCTTTGAAGATTTTCTACCATTTTCAACCCAATCTTTACACATTTGAACTCAATAATCTTTTCACAAACCTTATTGGTACGTGTATGTATAAATAATACTCTTACACCCAAGAATCATACTCCCAATCACCCATCTTTACCCAAACTCGAAATTGAAGACTAGGGTTAGAAATTCTTACCTCTTTGAAACCCTAGCAAGATCCTTGTGAAATCTTCAAATCTTGAACAAGAATTGATGGACAACTGGTTAGGTCTTCACTTTTTCTCTCTAAGATGCTCTCACTTCTCTCTAAAATATAAGATGAAACCCTTCAAAATGACCCCTAATAGTGTTTTATAAGAATGGGATCGGGTTTATAAAACCAAAAAAATGAAGTCCCGAAACACACTTTGCGGTCGCATATACGACCGTATAATGCTCCTACGGCCCGCATAATGGGTTGCAAAAAGGCCCTCCATAACTGGGCAATACTGTATCAAATTGCGGTCGTTATGCGGTCTGCAGACCTGTTTAGCGGTCGCATAATGCTCCGCAGAACTGGTCTGCGGTCGCATAATGCGCTGCAGACCTTCCTCCAAACTTTCCCCACTTCTGATTCACTCTGCGGCCATTATGCGGTCCGCAGAGTGATTCTACTACCGCATAGTGGGCCGCAGAAATGACCTTTTTCCGGCAAAATATTTCCTTTTACTCATCGACGCATTGTTCAACCCAAAAGATTTAAGCCGTGGCGAGAAAGCTCGCCGTGAAGAATTTCTAAAATTCTCAAACAGGTAAGCCTAGTTCGGCACCATGAAACCTTAATTTCCTTAGCAAATTTTTTTTCCGGGGTCGTTACACATAGGTCAACATCCACCCTTTTCAACTTAAGTTCTAAACCTTGGAACTAAGTATTCCAAATTATTTCAAAACCTCACCGGATCCGAAGCAATTACACTGGCAAGTCAAATAACAATCGAAAAGCACAATTTGAGCAGTAAATGGGGAGACGTGGTTGTAATACTCGAAACGATCGGCCGGGTCGTTACAGTAAAACGCACCCGCAATGTACGACATGGTTTTATTTTATTATCACTTTGAAGTTATAGTCAAGTTATACGAGCGTCCACTCGATTTTTGAAGTTACGTATCATGATTATGCAATGGGAATTATACCCATAGTTACGATGATTTATTATTAAAGCACACCTAACGCAAACTATGATATTCGAAGGCTGTTGTCCTAAACTATGTTGTCCTAAACTAATTTGAGATTTGTTGTGAGGTCTGTGAATTATGGAAATCATTTGTGGATAACCGTATAGGTATTAATTAATTCTAATCCTACATGTTTGAGCCAATAGTTGAAATCTGCTAAGGTGAATAAGAGACATGACGCAATTGCCTGTCCCAGCCAATGACTTTGACAAAATAATCTGAGAGAGGTCATCGTTTATACTAACTTGCTGAACAATTGAAAATAAAATAAAACACTAGCAATATTTAATTCATGCGAATTTCATTGGGTCAAACTCTAGGGCCCATGACTTGGAGCATCCAGACTCATATGCACAGCCCCTGTTGGGTCATTTACAAGTCTGGCCCAATTCACAACTTACGCACAAATTAGCGCAAAATTCTGGAGATAATCAATCTTCATAAGTTGGGTTTCAAATTTGAAATACATTTGTAATGAATTGAAACAAGATACAATGCCAAACTAGAATCAAATTCATAGATTTAAACCATCTGATGACTCAACGCTATTTATTACAATTACAGCCACTTTACACTAATAATCAAACCCAGTTCATGTTCTTCCCTTCCATTTCCCATGATTTATTAAAGGTATTGACCTCTTTAATGTGAATCCTCCCTAAAAGCAGGAAACAAACATAGTAACTCTTACTGTTACGCAAATAAATAGCAACTGAATCAATGAAATATTTTCTTTATCCTCATTCAATTATATTTTCAAATATATGATGTTAACAAAGACATGGAATCAAATCACATGAAACTGCTTGCATGTTATAAGGTCCAATTTAATCCATAACCATGGTCTAATCAAGTTTACAAGCATTTCACTCACCACTGAAACTAAATAATAGCTAATGGATCAAAATAGTAACAGCAAATGAATTAAGAAATAACCACGATTTCATTTTAAAGCAGATCTGGTATAGAATTCAGATTGAGACACATACCTAAATCACAGGAGCTAATTTAAAGAGCAAATTGCCAAATAAAGGCCAAACTTGAAGGTTGGAGCTCAGCTACTAAGTTGATAGCAGAAAAACTTCAATCACAGATGAAATCCAAGTTGAAGAACCCAGAAAATGATAGAGGAAATCATTTGGAATTGACTAAAACAGTTGCAGCTCTCCCTAATTGTTTTTGAGTATAAAATTGCTTGAACCTTTATTGTTTTTTGGTGTTTTTCTTGTCAATTTTTGAAGCTGAAATTTTAGATCTAAGATCTGAATTTGAAAGCTGTTTTTGAATTATTTTTTAGAGGCTGCTTTGTGACAAATGCCTGAACGAAGAGAGAGTGAGTGTCAGTGCAGGTGCGTGAAGGGGAGAGTCTTTATGCGGGAGTCTGTCCATCAGAGAATGAGAGTGTGTACTGTTTTATAACAAACTCTCAGTATATTTTTCTGTTTTTCTTTTTTCTTTTTAGTCCTTCCTATTACTGAACAGTCTATAATAAAATCACCTTTACTCTTACTTCTAGCATATTAGTCCCTTTTTCCCTTTCCAGAAGTATTTTTAACAGTTACACCCAAGATTCCTTAAATTTTTCTTTCCCTTAAACCCTCTTAGACTTTTAGTAATTACAAACAATAGTAACAAACGAACTCCAACAAATTTAAAATCAAAACAGAGCAAATAACATTAAAAAAACCAAGTAATCTAATAATTAATTCTAATTCAAACATGCGACTAACATGATTCAAGATCAATTAGCCTACAAGTTAATTATCATGCAATTAAACTAACTAAAAAGGAATATCCTAATATGCGAACACACAAACTGTCAGAGCTAAACTAACATACAAATGCAAATTTGAATCAGAGAATAGGGGAGGAGGATAAGATCAGATTTAAAATCAACAAAAAAAAAAAAAAAAGAGGGGAAGGCATACCTACTGAGTTTCAACAGATTGAGAAAAATGATTCCAGCAAGCCGGAAAAGCAGAAAAGGTCAATTGGAGAGCACCTAACCGGTCAACGACCGGTTGACGAAAATCCGACCATTAAAAAACGGGTTAAATCTTACATCAATTGATAGCTCTTGTCAAGAGCTATCCATTGATGTAAATTTCAACCGTAATCATGGCCGATTTGATCGAGAAATGATAAAAGGGGATTTTATTTTATTTTTTAGAATTCTGAGATCTGCAATTCATGGAATGCGACAGGGATTTTGAAAAAATTGACGGTAGATTAGTGATGAGAGGAGGTTGGGGATTATGGGGTGATATTTTGGGGGTATTTGGCGACGGGCCGCTGCCATGGACGATTTTCGGCGACGGCAGACGATGGAGGGTGGTGAGAGAGATATGAGAGGTCTGAGAGGTCGTTTTGAGGGGTAGGGGCCTGTTCGGAGGCCAGGTGAAGTGGGCCAGGTCTGGGATGAATTGGGCATGGGTTTGGGCCTGAAATAATGGCCCAGTCCAATTTTTAACTCACCGGCTCCCTTTTCCCTCTTTGTTTTGATTTTCAAAATTAGCCACTTATCTTAACAACACCTAATTTAAAACTAATTTGCGAAATTAACTAATTTAACTATTCTATCTAACAATTAATCAATTAACTATGAATTATTAAACTAAGACTAGTTGATGAACCAAAATAGCTAATTTATTATTATTTTGTGATTTTTGTATTTAGTAATGCAACTAAACATGTAATTAGGATCTAAAAATGCGAAGAGTAAAATATAAAATATTTTTCGTTATATTAACGATTTGCAATGCAACTAAATATGCTAAAAATACAAATAAATGTCAAACAAATAAAATAGAAATAAAGAAAAATTCCTAAAATTCTATAAAGGCAATTAAAACTATTTTAGAGTATTTTTAGGAGTATTTTAGGCATGGGGCAAAAATTACGTGCTCACATGCGGCGATAGCACAACTGCAGAATCAAAGCCGCGCCCCCAACAGTTCGAGCCCGAACGATCCCGAGAGAGTACTCGAAGAGATGAGCAAGTTATCAAGAGATCGGGTGAAGCCGAGCCCGGGATAAATCCTGAGGTGATAAAGATGCTCAAAGAGTTGACAAGACTAGTGGAGTCGGGTCAGAAAAAGATTGTGGATAATGACAAGAAGGTGGAAACATACAACTCCAGGGTCGATCAGATCCCAGGGGCACCCCCTATATGAAGGGGCCGGATTCCAAGAAATTTATCCAGAAGCCTTTTCCTCCGAGTGCGGCACCAAAGTCGATATCAAAGAGGTTTCGCATGCCCAACATCCCCAAATACAATGGGATCACGGATCCAAACGAACACGTGATCTCCTACACACGCGCAATCAAGGGGAATGATTTGGAAGATGATGAGATCGAGTCGGAGTTACTGAAGAAGTTCGGAGAAACTTTGTCCAAGGGAGCAATGATATGGAATCACAACTTACCCCCAAATTTCATTGACTCGTTTGCTATGCTTGCAGATGCTTTCGTGAAGGCCCCATGCCGGGGCCATCAAGGTCGAGACCAGAAAGTCAGATCTCTTCAAGGTCCAGCAAAAGGATAACGATATGCTCAGGGAGTTCGTGTTGAGATTCCGGATGGAATGGATGGATCTACCACCGATCGCGGATATTTGGGCCGTTCAGGCATTCACTCTGGGGATCAACCCCCGGAGTTCCTTGGCCTCTCAATAGTTAAAACAAAATTGGTGGAGTACCTGGCGGTAACCTGAGCAAATATCCACAACAGGTATCAGTCGAAGATTAGGGTCGAGGATGATTAGCTCGGAGCCCCTTTTGGATCTGTTTACCCCATCAGATCCGATGATAGATCTAAGAGAGACGTTGATCAAGAGCCAAGACCGGTCCTAGATTAGTATCAACCAAATAACGCGGGACGAATGGGAAATAGATACGGGCGCCATCCCGCAAGGAATGAGAAGAGAGATGATCAAGGGTCCGATGGTCGAGGCCTGATGAGTAAAATTGGGTTCGATAGGCCGCTCGGGAGAAGGAAAGCACAGATATTGTCGAAATACAACTTTAACATGGACGTTGCTAGCATCGTGACACCCATAGGACGCATTAAAGAGACCAAGTGGCCCCGACCTTTGCAATCCGATCTGACCCAGAGAGATCCTAATTTGATGTGTAAATATCACGGCACTCACGGCTATAGAACCAAAGATTGCCAACAGTTAAGAGAAAAAGTTACCCGGTTATTCTACAACGGGTACCTCCGAGAATTTCTGAGTGATTGAGCCAAAAATCACTTCCAGAATAGGGGCGCAAACAAACAGGTCAAACAAGAATAGCCTCAACACGTGATCAATAAGATCATCAGAGGAATTGATGTCCCCTAAGGACCAATGATAAAGCGCACTAAAAAACCTATCATAAGGGAAAAATGCACCAGGTACTATGTCCCGGAGGGAGCCATTTTGTTTAGTGATGAAGATGTCGAGGGCATCATATAGCCTCAGAATGATTCAATGTTAATACTTGTACTTATCAATAAATCTCAAGTTAAACGTGTGTTTATGGATCCGGTTAGCTCGACCAACATCAATAGATCGAGGGTCGTAGAGCACTTAGGGTTACATGATCAAATCGTACCAGCAGTTCGGGTGTTGAACAGATATAACATGGCGTGTGAGACCATTAAAGGAGAAATAACCTTGCCAATGAACACCGCCTGGACAATCCAAGAAACAAAGTTCTACATGATCGAGGGGGATATGAGGTACAACGCTCTATTCGGAAGGCCATGAGTTCACAACATGAGGGGTGCCCTCGACCTTGCACCAGGCGTTAATATTTCCCACACCAGGAGGAGTCAAGACGGTCTACGGAGAACAACCAACCACAAAAAAGATATTTGTTGTCGATGGGGTAGTCCTGGTGCCCGCAATTTCAACATCGAGGAATAAAGAACATACCAGAAAGGCAGAGGTTAAATTGCAATCACTGATACTAGCCTCGGTCAAACCGGAGAAACAGGAGGAATGAGGAGCAGACAAAGAGGATGATTACAGCATTTCGAGATCCTTCATAGCTTTTGATGACACCGACGCCACTAAATCGACGGTTGAAGATTTGAAGCAAGTCGTAATAATCTAACACCTATCGGATCAAAAGATATACATGGGCATGGGGTTAACCCCTGAGCTCAGGAAAAAAACTTATTGATTTCCTTAAAGTTAACGTCAATTGTTTCTCTTGGTCCCATATTGACATGACAGGGATTCCACTGGAGGTAATTACTCATAAGCTGTGTTTGGACCCGAAGTTCCATCCGATTAAGCAGAAGAGGAGGCCACAGTCCGAAATCAAACATGCGTTTATCAAGAATGAGGTATCCAAACTTCTAAAAATAGGATCCATCCAGGAAGTTAAGTACCCCGACTGGTTAACTAACGTAGTGGTAGTGCCTAAAAAGGGAAATAAACTAAGAATGTGTGTGGATGACAAAGACCTAAACAAAGTATTCCCTAAGGATTCTTTCCCTTTGCCTAATATCAATCAAATGATCGACGCGACGTCCGGGCACGAGATACTCAGCTTTCTCGATGGCTACTCCAGGTACAACCGAATTCGGATGGACCTAGACGATCAAGGAAAAACTTCTTTCATTACCAAATTCGCCACCTAATGTTATAACGTAATGCAGTTTGGATTAAAGAACGCTGGTTCCACCTACCAATGCCTAGTAAACCGAATGTTTGAAGAACAATAGGAAAATCAATGAAAGTTTATATTAATGATATGCTGCTCAAGTCCCTGCGAGCAGAGGACCATTTGAAATATTTACAGGAAACCTTCGACATATTAAGGAGATACAACATGAAGCTAAACCCATAAAAGTGCGCATTTAGGGTCGGATCAGGCAAATTCCTCATGTTCATGGTATCCAATCGGGGGATAGATATCAACCCTGATAAAATAAAGGCCATAGAGGACATCACCATAGTGGACAACGTCAAGGCAGTTCAAAGATTGACCGGGTGTATCGCCGCATTGGGCCGGTTCATCTCTAGGTCCTCAGACAAAAGCCGTCAATTCTTCTCACTATTGAAGAAGAAGAACAACAAGTTTTCCTGGACCCCGAATTGCCAGCAAGCTTTGGAAGAACTCAAACGATACCTGTCGAGCCCCCTCTCCTCCCCCCCCCCTCCTGCTGCACACTCTAAAGGTAGACGAACAGTTGTACCTCTACTTTGCGGTTTCCGATTTGGCGATAAGTGGTGTCTTAGTCTGGGAGGAAGAAGGTACACAATTTCCTATTTACTATATCAGTAGAACTCTAGGCGAGGCCGAATCAAGGTATCCTCACGTGGAAAAGTTAGTGGTCGCTTTGCTAAGCGCTTCCAGGAAGCTAAAATCGTACTTTCAATGCCACCCTATATGTGACATAACCTCTTACCCGCTGAGGAATATTATGCATAAGCCTGAGCTCTTAGGCCGGTTGACCAAATGGGCCATGGAGATTAGCGGGTGCAATATCGAGTACCAACCTCGAACCGGCATAAAATCTCAGATTTTGGCAGACTTTGTGGCCGACTTTACGCCGGCCTTAATACCCGAAGTCGAAAGGGAACTACTGCTCACCTCGGGAACTACTTCGGGCATATGGACCCTCTTCACAGACGGTGCCTCCAACATGAAGGGGTCCAGGCTCGGTATCGTATTAAAACCTCTTATGTGAAGTATAATTAGGATATCTAATAGAACTGTGAAACTGACTAACAATGAGGCCGATTATAAGGACATAATTGTAGGTCTAAAGTTGTCTAAGAGCCTTGGGGCCGAAGTGATCGAAGCCAAGTGCGACTCCCTCCTCATGGAAAATCAAGTCAATGGAACGTTCGAAGTAAAAGAAGAACAAATGCGGAGGTACTTGGACAATTTGCAGGTAACCCTACACCAATTCAAGAAATGGACCCTGCATCACGTACCCCAAGATCAAAATAGTGAGGTCGATGCACTGGCTAACTAGGGGTCATCGGTTGATTCCGATGAATTCAGTTTGGGAGCAGTGGTGCAACTAATAAATTCGGTGATAGAAGAAGGTCATGTCGAAGTGAACTCAACGAGTTTAACTTGGGATTAGAGAAACAAATACATAGACTACTTGATGAAAGGAAAAAAAAATTTCGGACCCCAAAGAATCGAAAACTCAGCGCACCTAAGCTGCCAGATTTAGCTTGGTCGTAGGGGCATTGTTCAGGAGGACTTTCTTTGGCCCACTAGCCAGATGCTTGGGACAGAGTGAGACCGAATACGCCATGAGAGAAGTTCACGAGGGCACTTGCGGGAACCATTCGGGGGCAGAATCCTTAGGTCAAAAGCTCATCAGAGCCGGCTACTACTGGACCGAAATGGAGAATGATGAGAAAGAATTTGTATGGAAATGCGACGGGTTCCAAAGGCATGCCTCGATGATCCATCAATCGGGAGAAATGCTCCACTCGGTCCCCTGTCATGGGCACCCGATTTAGCTTAATTCATATTATTCATGACTGATTATTTTTCTAAATGGGTCAAGGACCATGCATTCGATAAGGTACGAGAAAAAGAAGTCATTGACTTCATCTGGGATCACATAATATATCGATTTGGGATACCAACCGAAATCGTTTGCAACAACGGGAAACAATTCATCGGCAGCAAGGTGAGTAAGTTTTTTGAAGATCAAGAAGATATTATCGAGACCTTATCACCCTAGTGGGAACGAACATGTGGAATCGACGAACAAAACTATACTGCAAAACCTGAAAAAGAGGTTGACCGGTTCAAAAGAGAAATGGAAGGAAATCTTGCCCAAAGTCTTGTGGGCATATCGTACGACTTTGAAATCGAGCACCAGGGCCACCCTGTTTTCTTTGAGCTACGGAGTCAAAGCCTTAATACCAGTCGAGGTGGGGGAACCGAGCCTTAGGTTTCAGTATGCTATCAAAGAGTCAAACGGTGATGCCATGACTACGAGCCTAGAAGTATTGGATGAAAGGCGGGAGACCGCGTTGGTCTGGTTGGCTGCCCAGAAGCAGCGAATAGAAAGGTATTACAACCGAAGATCCAACCTCCAACACTTTCAAGTCGGGGACTTGGTATTGAGAAAGGTAACACTACACACCAAGAACCCAAATGGAGGGAAACTGGGCCCGAATTGGGAAGGACCGTATCGAGTTGTCGGAATAACCGGCAAAGGCTCGTATAAACTCAAAGCGGGAAACAGTGTACAACTACCAAACAACTAGAACGTGGCACACTTAAAGCGGTACTACTGCTAAGGTACATACTTAATTCCTTTTATATCTTGCTACATTATGGACTAACGCATGCAGGTACTCGGCCAAGGGCAGGCGTGGCTATTAGGTCTGAAAGCATGAGTTGCACTCTTTTTTCCTTAAACCGATTTTGTCCCGAAGGGGGTTTTTCGGTAAGGTTTTTAATGAGGCAGCAGTAAAACGTGCTACCTTAGATTTGAAGACTGGCCTTAAATAGGAATCAATGATCGTTTGCATCAGATCAACAGTATTCGAGCCCTCACAAGTTTGGCCTTGAAATCTGGAGCCATTACCCCTAGATTAAGAACTTTAGCAAGGGAAAGAAACTTTTATGTGCCAAAAGATAAGGCTTAGTGGTCAGGACTCATTGTAAGGGTCAAACGGTCATATGAATCATGCCCACATAGTCCATTCTAGCCACGACACAAGAGTTATATGCCTTCGATCATGTACCTTGCATATTAAGCAAAGAAAGAAATTTCTACTTACCTTAAACTTTATTATTACACATTTTATTTTTTTTAGACTGGATCCTAAAGCCCACGGGCTACCCCTACTTGGGGACTATCAAGCTCACGGGCTACCCCTACTCGGGAACTGTCGTCCAATAAAACTTCGGACGATCCGGGCTACCGAATCACGGAGGCACCAAGCCTTATTGGGCATTACTGTCACGACCCTAATTTTCCTCCGTAGGATATCGTGACGGCACCTAGTCTTTAGGACTAGGTAGGCCTAACACTTATAGAAATAATGGCAAAATTTAACCAACAACTATAAATTTCGAAATGGAAATTTCCTTACAAGCCAACAATCCCAAAACCGGTAGTACAAGTCATAAGCTCTACTGAGTTTAATAGAAAATCTTCTAAGTACAATTGTTTCGGAATAGAAATAAACAGTACAAGTACAAAATCGGAATGTGACTTCGAGGCCTGCGAACACGACGGCAGGTATACCTTGAGTATCCAAGCAAAGTCCAAACAACTAGCTAATGATCAACCAACTCTGAAATACCTGAACCTGCACAAAAATTTGCAAAAAGCATAGCATGAGTACACCACAGCGTTACCTAGTAAGTATCAAGACTAACCTCGGTGGAGTAGTGACAAGGGACAGTCAAGGCACCTACTGGACTAAACAACTTGAACAAGTATGAATGTGAACTAATGGGGAAACAATGTTATAAAGCTAAGCATGGTAAGGAAGACAAAATAATACTCGCAAAGAAACAATAGAAATAACAATTAGCAACAAGAAGCAAACAAGTAATAATGATGTGGAGTAAGCTGAACAAAGTCTAAGTCCGGTGAAAAATAATAAAGGAAAACAAGTAACAATTCATTAAGAACAACCGCTTTTACACCAGATTTATTCAAGAGTTTCCTCGAGATACCAAACCTCATAATCACAAATCACGGGTCCCAATTCATGAACCCTAATCACCTGGCATCTTGTGCCCGCATTACAATTCATAACCGCACGGATGACTCATGTGCCAAGAGAGTGACAATATCCAATATCTGCACAGACCACTCACGTGCCAACAATAATAATGGCTCATGACTACACGGACAACTCACGTGCCGATAGGTCAACTTCCACACAGAAGGCCATGTAAATGGTCAATAACATCACGATTCATCTTTTTAAAATGATATGGGTGATTTATTTATGTGTATGCTTGTGCAAGTGTTCTATCGCAATTCAAGTCAACAAGTAAGAGTAGGGAGAATGAATGGCACATAAGAAATGATCACCACAAAATATACAAGATATAACTCACACAAGGTAGGCACACCACTACCAAACATCGACAATAACAATGGCCCCAGGCCATCACAAATCATTCCGCGATATAGCCCATCTTATCTCGCTACGTGTGCAATAATAAAGTAAATGCCCGCCTTATCTCGCCGCACATGCATAATAATATGCCCACCTTGTCTCTCCACATGAGCAAACCCACATATATAGCCTACCTTATCACACCGCATGTACAAATATCAATAGTAACAACAACATTGACAACTCACGGGCGAACACCCCGACAATTCTCTCAACAACACCACGTGTACCAAAACATAAAAATACAATAAAATGACTTTCACAACATGTGCCTATATGCCACAACATTTCCTCAAAACAGTTTCAATATCATAATAATAACACGAGAATACAACAAGTAAATCAACTCAAGAACTTCAAAACACAAAGAAACGGAAGAACGAGCTCACAAAGAAAGACACAACAGGGAAGAATGGTCTCAAAAAAATTGCTCAACAGGGAGAGATAATGTGTAAAAACGATTCCACAAAATTACAATTTAAGGATAAGAGAGAGAGCATGAATCAATGACCCCAAATAAGAATACGTCAACAATGAAAGGGATAACCAAAACTTCAATTAGGGCAAAGCAATTATGGAAGAGATAATAATAACTTCAATTAATGCTAAGAACTTAGGAAAAAGATAATAATAACTTCAATTAAGGTTAAATAATTATGGAAGAGATAAAATAACTTTAATTAAGGTTAAGCAATTATGGAAGAGATAATAATAACTTTAATTAAAGTTAAGCAATTACGAAAGAGATAATAATAACTTCAATTAAGGTTAAGCATTACGGAAAAGATAGCATGGCAATAAAAGAGGCAACAACTTCAGTTAAGGCACATAAGAGTTTAGTTGGCAATAAGGGTAAAACATGAATCAATTAATTTCAAATAAGATATGTAAGGGTGGATTTAGTAAATGGAGGATTTAACATGACAAAACAACATCCTATCTTCCTGAGTACGTACTCGTCACCTCGCATATACGGCCTTCACAGACACAATTAACACAAATGACTCAAATCCTAACGGGTAGTTCCCCAACATAAAGTTAGGCAAGATACTTACCTCAAAGAAGCTAGACTGATACTCTAAAATGACCTTCTCGAGTGAAATAACCTCTAGACGGCTCAAATCTAGCCAAAATAACGTTAAATCATAAATAAAACTCATAGGAAACAATTCCCGATAATAAAGCTTCAATCTTCAATAAAAATTAAAAGTCAACCCAAAAGTCAACCTCGGGCCCGCATCTTGGGACCCAACCAAAATTATAAAAATCCGAACACCCATTCGATAAACAGTCCAAACATACAAGAATTACCAAATTCTGATATCGAATCGTCCTTCAAATCCTCATTTTATATTTTTGAAAGATTTTACAAAATTTCCATTTTCTTCCATTCAATTCACTAATTTAATAATGAAAATGATTATGAAATCATGAAATATAATCCTTTTCGGATAAAGAATACTTACCCCAATCAAACATGTGAAGAACCCTTCAAATATCGCCCAAATCTGAGGCCTCTAGCTCAAAAGATGAAAAATGGACAAAACCCTCGATTTTGGAAATTATATTATGCTGCTTATGTAACATGAATCACGATCGCGAAGATTTGTAGGTGATTGCGAAGAAGGAAAAAAATAGCTGCCAATTATGAGCTACATGAACGCGAGCAGGAAGGTGCGAACGCGACGAAGCAATATCTCTACCCAACAAAAGGCACTAGACGAACGCGGAATAGAGAATGCGAACGCGATGTAGCAAAATTCACACGTTTGCGATCGCGAACCATCCACTGAGAACGCGAATAATTAGAATGGGTCACTCACCAAACAGCATATGCGATCGCGGCTGCACGTACGTGATCGCAGTTGCACCTACGTGATCGCAGAGAAGGATATCAAACACCGACAACAAAATTCTAAAATAGGAGGAAATGGCCCGTAGCCCATCTGAAACACACTCGAGACCCCCGGGACCCCGTCGAAACATACCAACAAGTTTCATAACATAACGCGGACCTACTCGAGGCCTAAAATCACATCAAACAACGTCGAAACCATGAATCGCACCTCGAATCGAACTTATGAATTTTCAAATCTTCTAACTTCCAAAACTCGTGCCGAAACATATCAAATCAACCCGGAATGACGTTAAATTTTGCGTGCAAGTCTCAAATGACATAACGGAGCTAATCCAACTCTCGGAATCACAATCTGAGCCCAATATCAACCGTGTCAACTCCCGATCAAACCTCTCAACCTTTCAAAATTTTGACTTTCCAATTTTCGCCAATATGCTTTAACTTATACTACGGACCTCTAAATCCAAATCTGGAAGCACGCTTAAGTTCAAAATCACCATACGAAGCTATTGGAATCATCAAAATACCACTTCGGAGTCGTCTACATAAAAGCCAAACTCCAGTAAACTTTTACCGCTTAAGCTTCTAAAACAAGAATCCTTCTTCCAAATTGATCCAGAATCATCCGATAACCGAACTCGACCACACATGCAAGTCATAACACATAATACGAAGCTGCTCGAGACCTTAAGACACCGAAGGGGATACTAATTCTCAAAATTACTGGTCGTGTTGTTACATTCTCTTCCTCTTAAACAAACGTTCGTCCTCGAACGTGACAAGAATCATTCTGAAGTCATCAAATCACTGAATGTACAAACCATACATATTCTCGCGGGTGACCCCACGTCACCCCAAATCTACGTAAGCCCGACACCACCACCTCAACTGAAGACTTTTCCTTCCACCAATACCAATAGGCCTTAGAACCAAATTTCTCACCATCTGATCATTTCCAAAAGACCTGATTCTTACATCAACACACAGTATCAGCCTCATCCAGCTGCAACAACTTATACCTACACTCACCAGATACAAACACATGACATAACACACTACACATATGTCATTAAAAACATCTCTAATCATAATAGTTGTCCATAATCAAGCCCAACACCTACAGTTAATCTCATATCAGCTAGAACCTTGTTCCATACCTCCACAACACCAACAACAATGCAAGAAACACGAAGATGTCATGACTATTCACTAAAATTAACAAGTCACATCTAACTCTACTTGGACACACACCTCGCAAGATAAGCCCCAATAAGCACAACACGAATATGACTGGATATACAAGGAAACACATGAGAGAACTATCAAACCAACCCGACAAGCACCACTCCCTATCAGTATAATACTTACGAATCAATTTCATAAGGGAGAATTAAAACACATGAACTAATCATAGGGATCTTATCCTGATATAACTTCCATCGCGGCACGTAGCTCGGTTCAACATATCAAACCACATGGAAACACGAGGATCCCATCCTCAGCTCTGAATCACAAGTAGTATACACATCATACCAATCGAAACCTTCCACTAATTCAATTCCACCAACAAAATCACAACACATACTGAACTCCCACACTGGTAGAGCATCGAAATCACAAGTCATAACCAATCACCCAGAAGTCACATCAAAACCTACCATAATGGATAACAGAAAGTCATTCCTAGTATCATAGCTCTCAATTATGAATAAAACGAAACGATAGATATGGGCTACCACTATAGAATCTCCCAACATGGGTAAACACATAAGCAGAGTACAGAAATCACAAAACTCACCCATATGTGAAGCAAAATAGGAAGACTCACCCCGAGAAGCAGAATCAAAACAAAATGCGAATGATGCTACTCTATAACAAATCAAAACCATACATGTACAACACCCTCTGGTGCAGCTGCCCCAAACCTACCGTAGAAGGCATATCAACGGGTAGTGCCTCCCCCTTTTGGGCGCCCTCTACTCGCCTGACATGCACACCAAGCTGGCGGTGCAGGGATATCAGCGACTGGAGCAAAACTCATAGCTTGAATACCCCGCTGTGACACATCTGTCCGGAGTCTGGGATAATCTCTCACCATGTGGCTGGTATCTCTACACTCAAAGCAACCCATCCGCTAGCGTGGCTGTGGAAGCTGTCTGGTATAGGCACTCTGAGACCCATGGATATTTTTAGCACAACACAAAACCTAAAGTGCAAACTGAACTGGTTGGAACATAAAACCTATACCATGGTGTACCCTGCCTCTAAAATATGGACTAGTAGATCCTCCCGGTCCACGAGGCTTCTTAGCCTCCCTGTCCTCTCTCTCCCGATCCCGCATGTCCCCTCTATCCTGGTCCCGCATGCCCTCTAATCAGCGAGCAATCTATACCACCTGCTGAAATGGAATATCCGTCTCCAACTCCCGAGCCATGCTAAACTGGATATCATGATTGAGTCCCTCAATGAATCTGCAGACTCGCTCTCTAACTGTAGGAACCAAAGCAGGTGCATGCCTGGAGAAATCGTTGAATCTAACGGTATACTCTGACACTGACATAGTGCCCTAGCGCACCTACTCAAACTCTGTGCGACATGCATTCCGAAGGGTATGAGGAACGAACTCTCTCAAGAACATCTCTGAAAATGGAGTCCATGAAAGTGAAGTTGCATCGGCCGGGCTACCCAACTCGTACGCTCGCCACCACCGATATGTCGCTCCTTTAAGTTGGAACGTACTAAAAGCAACCCCACTTGTCTCCACAATACCCATAGTGCAGAAAATACGGTGGCACTCCTCTAGAAAACCATGTGCATCCTCTGAAGCTAAACCACTGAAAGTAAGAGGGTGATACTTCTTGAACCTCGCAGGTCTAAGATGTTCTTCCTCGAATGTTGCTACCCTAACCATAGGCTGAATTGGAATAACAGGTCATGTCGGCATAATACCTGGAACCTGACCAATGTGAGCCCGCTGCTTTGGAGTAGGGGCGGCAGGAGTCTGAGCTCCTCCCCCGGTCTGTGAAGTAGCTGGTGCAACCGGAATCAACCCTACCTGAACCAATATACCAAACATACTCAGGAACTATGCTAAAGTCTCCTGAAGTCTGGGGTAATAACATGCGCCTCTTGTACACCCCCAACCGGAGCTATTGGCGTCTCTTCAACTGTTGCTCTGACAGGTGCTCTAGCTGCGGCACATGCTCCTCCTCGGCCTCTACCTCTGCCTTTGCCCCAGCCCCTAGCAACACCGGCTCTGGGGGTAGCGTCATCAGTATCTACAGCTCGTATCCTCACCATATGTGAGAGAATAGAATGACAAAGGCTCAATCTCCGAGATCAATAAACTCGCACGATAGGAATGTAATAAGTGAGATTGCTCTAATAGTTTTGTAGCCTCTTGAAGATAAGTACAGACGTCTCCGTACAGATCCTCAAGACTCTACTAAACTCGCTTATGACTCGTAGCACCTATGAACCTAGAGATCTGATACCAACTTGTCACGACCTCGATTTTCTTTCGTAGGATATCGTGACGACACCTAGTCTTTAGGACTAGGTAAGCCTAACACTTACATAAATAATGGCAAAATTTAACCAACAACTATAAATTTCGAAATGGAAATTTCCTTACAAGCCAACAATCCTAAAACCGGTAGTACAAGTCATAAGCTCTACTGAGTTTACTAGAAAATCTTCTAAGTACAAATTTTTCAGAATAGAAATAAACAGAACAAGTACAAAATCAAAAGGCGACTCCGAGGCCTGCTAGCTAATGATCAACCAACTCCGAAATACCTGGATCTGCACAAAAATATGCAGAATGCGTAGCATGAGTACACCACAGTGGTACCCAATAAGTATCAAGACTAACCTCGATGGAGTAGTGACGAGGGACAATCAAGGCACCTACTGGACTAAACAACCTGAAGAAGTATAAAGTGAACTAACGGGGAAACAATGTTAATATAAAGCTAAGCATGGTAAGGAAGACAAAACAATACTCGCAATGAAATAATAGAAACAACAATTAGCAACAAGAAGCAAACGAGTAATAATGTTGTAATGTATGTCGAAAACAGTCTAACTCCGGTGAACAAAAATAAAGGAAAATAAGTAACAACTCATTAAGAACAATCGCTTTTATACTAGATTTATTCAAGAGTTTCCTCGAGGTACCAAACCTCATAATCATAAATCATGGGTCCCAATTCATGAACCCTAATTATTTGGAATCTTGTGCCCGCATTACAATTCATAACCGCACGAACGACTCATGTGACAAGAGAGTGACAATATCCAATATTCGCACGGACCACTCACGTGTCAACAATAACAATGGCTCATGACTACACGGACAACTCACGTGACTACAGGTCAACTTCCACATAGAAGGCAAGTACACAGGGGTATACGTAAATGGTCAATAACATCAGGATTCATCTTCTTAAACCTATATGGGTGATTTATTTACGTATATGCTTGTGCAAGTGTTTCACAATTCAAATCAACAAATAAGAGTAGGGACAGTGAATGGCACATAAGAAACGATCACCACAAAATGTACAAGGTATAACTCACGCAAGGTTGGCATACCACTACCAAACATTGACAATAACAATGCCCCCAGGCCATCACAAGTCATCACAAATCACTCCCCGACATAGCCCACCTTGTCTCGCCACGTGCACAATAATAAAGTAAATGCCCGCCTTGTCTCGCCGCGTGCGCATAATAATATTCCCACCTTGTCTCGCCATATGCACAAACCCACATATATATCCCACCTTGTCACGCCGTATGTGCAAATATCAATAGTAACAACATTACGGACAACTCACGTGCGAACACCCTGACAATCCTCTCAACAAAACCATGTATACCAAAACATAACAACACAATAATAATATGTCAACATTGAAAGGGGCAACCGAAACTTCAATTAAGGCAAAGCAATTACGGAAGAGATAATAATAACTTCAATTAAGGTTAAGCAATTACGGAAGAGATAATAATAACTTCAATTAAGGTTAAGCAATTACAGAAGAGATAATAACAACTTCAATTAAGATTAAGAAATTACGGAAGAGATAATAACTTCAATTAAAGTTAAGCAATTATCAAAGAGATAATAATAACTTCAATTAAGGTAGCATGGCAATAAAAGAGGCAACAACTTCAGTTAAGGCACATAAGAGTTTAATTGGAAATAAGGGTAAAACATGAATCAATTAATTCCAAATAAGACACGTAAGGGGGGATTTAGTAAATGGAGGATTTAACATGACAAAACAACTTCCTATCTAATGAACATAAGAACCTAAGAGCCCTAAACGTTAAAATTTCCATAATCAAGCCCGAGTACATTCTCGTCACCTCGCATACAAGGCCTTCACATACACAATTAGCACAAATGACTCAAATCCTAAGGGTAGTCTCCCCCCCCCCACCCCCACAAAGTTAGGCAAGATACTTACCTTAAAGAAGCTAGACTGATACTCTAAACTAACCTTCTCGAGTGAAACAACCCCGGGCCCGCATCTCGGAACCCAACAAAAATTACAAAAATCCAAATACCCATTCATTAACGAGTCCAACTATACAAGAATTGCCAAATTCTGATATCGAATCGCCCTTCAAATCCTCATTTTACCTTTTTGAAAGAATTTACAAAATTCCCATTTTCTTCCATTCAATTCACTAATTTAATGATGAAAATGATTATGGAATCATGAAATATAATCCACTTCGGATAAAGAACATTTACCCAATCAAACATCTGAAGAACCCTTCAAAGTTCGCCCAAATCCGAGGCCTCTAGGTCAAAAGATGAAAAATGGACAAAACCCTCGATTTTGGAAATTATATTCTGCTGCACAGGTAACATGAATCGCTATTGCGAAGAAGAAAAATAACAGCTACCAATTATGAGCTACGCGAGCAGGAAGGTGCGAACGCAGAGATAGAATATCACTGCCCCTCAAAAGGCACTACGCGAACGCGGAATAGATAATGCGAGCGCGATGCAGCATAATTCACACGTTTGCGATCGCGAACCATCCACTGTGATCGCGAATAAGGAAAATGAGTCACTCATAAAACAGCCTACGCGATCGCAGAGAAGGACATCAGACACCAGCAACAACATTCCAAAATAGGAGGAAATGGCTCGTAGCCCATCCGAAACATACCCGAGGTCACCGAGACCCCATAGAAACATACCAACAGTTCCATAAAATAGCTCGAATCTGCTCGAGGCCTAAATTATATCAAACAACATCAAAACCACAAATCTCACCTCGAATCGAACTTATGAATTTTCATATCTTCTAACTTCCAAAACTCGTGCCGAAACATATCATATCAACCCGAAATGATGTCAAATTTTGCGTGCAAGTCTCAAATGACATAAAGAAGATAATCCAACTCTCGGAATCACAATACGAGCCCAATATCAACCGAGTCAACTCCTAGTCAAATCTCTCAACCTTACAAAACTTCGACTTTCTAATTTTTGCCAAAATGCATCAACTTATACTACAGACCTCCAAATCCAAATCTGGACATACACCTAAGTCCAAAATCACCATATGAAACTATTGGAGTCATCAAAATACTTTTTCGAAGTCGTCTATACAAAAGTCAAACTCTGGTCAACTATTACTACTTAAGCTTCTAAAACAAGAATCCTTCTTCCAAATTGATTCCGAATCATCCAAAAACTGAACTCGACCACACATGCAAGTAATAACATATAATACGAAGCTACTCGAGATCTTAAGCCATCGAACGGGATGCTAATTCTAAAATAATCGATCGGGTCGTTACAAGTACCTGAATACGAAAGACTACGGCCACCCCATAAACGGCTCAGAGACGTACGGAGTCCAAACTCAGAAAGTAAGGCCCTTATGAAAAATCAAAACCTTTTAAAAGGTTACCCTCTGTAGAGACATCGTCTAAGATACTTATGCATCTTAAAGGCCTTCGATTTTATCGAAGACTCGAAGTCACTAATAATCCGGAGTCACTATCAAAATCATTTGGGCCTCTGAAGAATTGATGTTCTAGACTCCATTTGATTTTATGCTAAGTCATTAAAATTATACGCAAATAAAAATTACAAATAGATGCTGGAAAGTAAAGATACGATATTTCCCAAAAGGGGAAAATTTTATATATTCCAAAAATATTTACAAAGGCACGATAAAACGGCCTCAAAATAAACAAAAAGAAGAAGAAAACACACAAAGAAAAATGAAAAAATAACTAAGGCATTTACGCCTGGTCTCCATCAAGGCTCGACTCGTCGCCAGAACTGTCGGAATCCTTAGAACCCTCGAAACCCTCGGAGCCTTCGAGACCCTCAGGCTCGTAGAGTTCCTTTGCCTCAGCCTCAAGTCTCTTGGCTTCCTCAATCTCGGCTGACTGGTCAAAACTTCGGGCATGGATCTCTTCGAGGGTCTCTCTTTGGGATAGCCGCTTTATGTACTCGGTCTTTGTCTTTAAGCAGGCCTCGACTACTACCACATTAGACTTATACTGGGCCAATATTTCCTCAACGTCAGAAGATGTTGCATCCAACTTGGACCTCGGTGCGGCATATTCTTGTCCGAGGATGTCCCGTTCCGTGACGGCTGAGCTCAGTTGTGCCTAGAGATCATCATTTATCCTAGACCATTTATTGACTTTGTCCTTTGCCACTCGGGGTTGGTTCTCGACTGATGCCAGCTCCACTTTTGTAACTTCTTTCTCCGAAGCTAGATGGTCCATCCTGCCCTTCCACACCTCGGTCGTGGAATTGACCTCATCCATCTCATACCGAAGTTGGTCAATCAGGTTTATCTTCTCTTGGACCTGCGAAGTTGTGTTGTTAGTCACCACGACTAGCTTCTCGTTTTTAGCCTAAAAGATCCTTACCTTATCGACCAGGTCATCGTGCTTCCGCTTCAAGAACGGAGCCTTCTTTTGAGCATTTTCGAGCTCGGCTTGTAGAATTGGGAGGTCCTTGAGGGCCTCGTCTTGTTGCTCACTAAGAGCCATGTACATGTCCTTCTTACGGACTTGATCTTTGAGATTGAACTCGAGCTGGCTGATCTCCAAGCGAGACTGAAGGAAGCTTACATAATGAAGCACTGAAGCCTGAAAAACAATGAAGTTATTAGAACAAGTCTAAAGCCAAGCAAGATTCATAAAGGGGTACTAGGGGTAAACGCCATACTCGGTTCAGTGCCTATTGCGCCTCTTTGAAGAGGCATGACGTGCCCACTTCGTTCATCTTTGCCTAGTTCTCATCAGTCACCAAGCATCAAAGGTATCTAGCTACGCCCACTAAAATGAACAAAACCCTGGCGTCAATCGGGATTGTGAGAACGACTGTTCTCTTGCGCTCGGGGTCCATGCTCAGAAAAGGGAATTGCTTCACTAGTTTTGAGCTCGAACTCGGTCCGCACAATCCCAATGGCAAATCCTTTTTCAGGACCTCCGGTGACCAAGCCCGGAGAAGTCCTCTAGTGTGGCCATATTCATGCCATCGAAGAACGAGTTGAGGGTGTCATCTAGGCCCTGTGCCATCTCGCTTGATTTCTGTTTGCCCGCTTGAGCTTCCTCAAGCATGGACTCAGTATAGGATGACGTCTCCATGATGTCAATAACACCTGCTGCCTCCTTCGGAACAGAAGCGGCTTCTCGGGAGGCCGCGACCTCCGTCTCTCCCTCTGGTTCCCGAGCTAGAGGGTGATCGACCTCGTGGTCACTTTTCCCGGTTGCTGCCTGCTCCCCCTCATTAAAGGTCGACCCATGGGAAATGAACTCAAGGTCGTCGTCCTCAGGATAATTCCTGAGCCTGTAGAGGGAATTAGAGTCTGGTACGCTAGACTTGGTGCTCTTTTTTATTTTCTGGACCAGGATGGTCAACTTTTTCTTCTTCGCCTCGGCATCCGGGGAACCCGAGGACTGCTGTCCCGAAGCGAAGGGTTCAGCAAGCAAGGACGGATCCTTGTCCTCATCCAACGGACTGAGTTCTATGGTCTTAGGCAAACCTGTAAGAAAAAAGAAGACTTAGCAATATGTAAGCTAAGAGTATGAAGGCAATTATTCGAGAAAGAACCTACCATGGGAACGAGCCTCCCACTTGCCCTTCGAGAGCTTGCGCCATGCGCGCTCGGAGTATGGCATCTGTTTGTAGATCCCCTAGATCCACTCCTTGAAGCGGGGAACTACATTAGGAACTTTGGCAATAGTTGCACGATAACAAATACATGCAGTGAGAGAAAGAATACAGGGAAATGACAAATACTCGAGAAGGAAAATACTTACGGGATGCAATCTACTTCTCGGGGAATGGTAGGAATTCTGAAGGGATGAGGTCTTCGATTTTCACGAGAACTAACCTCCCCTGCCAGCCTTGAACTCAGTCCTCATAGAGCACTCATAGATGCTCGAGAACGGAGCCTTGCTTGCTCAACAAACAAGCTTGATCAGCCCCACTTGGAAGATTTGGGGACTGTACAGGCGAATCATATGGTAGAGGGTGAACCGAGGTGCTTCGTTGTTGTTCACGAAGTGTCGCAGGAGGATCATGATCCTCCAAAAAGATGGGTAGATCTGCCTAAGGTGCACCTCATACCATTTGCAAAAATCGAGAACTATGTGGTCTACTGGGGTGAGCGTGAAGGGGTAAGTGTAAACACTCAAGTACCCTTCCACGTGAGTAGTAATATTGTCGTTAGGCCTGGGGACGACCACCTCCTTGCCCTCCCAGTTATAGTCTATCTAGACTGTGGGTAGTGTCTCCTCAGTAACAGAGCATATATATCTCCATGCCCCCTCGTCTCGGTCCTATTGACTGGAGGCCTTCTCGATGTTGAAATCATTCCCGATAGAGCAGCCCCCGGGTACGAAGCTCTTCAAGGGGCTCCTGAGCCACCTCGGGAATGGCTATCTCTGCATCCGTGCCAGGTTGGAAGATGAAGGAGCAGTTTGCTGAGGCACTGACTTGAAGGTTTTTGCCATCATAATCTAGAAAATATGAAGATTTGAAGGAAAAATATGAAGGTTTTAAGAAAAAATATGAAAATTTGAAGATGAGATGAAGGTTTGAAGATTTGGGTTGAAGACCCTAAGAGAATGTATAAAAATTGAAGATGAAGATATGAAGGTTTGAGGAGCGATGTATGAAGATTTGGAGGAGTTAAAAGCAATAGAGAATTCGAGGGTATGTTCTGGAATCGGAAAGTGGAAGAAGTGAAAAATAATCGGAGCTTTTATATGGGAAGAACAATCAGTGCGCGTCGTTTTGCATTCGGGGAAAATCAACCAATGGCTGACACGTGTCCGAAGTCAGAACGACGCGACTGATGGGATGTTTCGTTGACTCGTCATCTCGGTTGTAACGTACGAATGAAGGAACGAGGGTTCATCTATCGCTTCCCATCATTTTAGTAAACCTACTTTCCTAAAAATGAGGGGACTATGTGTGTACGGGTAAAATCAGGGGTGATGCCTACCCCGATGAGAAAATGGGGGGAGAGCACGGATGCGCGAGACCCTTCGTATCGAGATCCAGGAAGAATGAACGATGTGTTTATCATCGGGTATGGTAAAGCGACACGCCCCGAGGAACAGAATGAGTTCTAAAACCACGGGAAATACAGTAAACGGTTACGCATAACGGATAGAGGGCCGAGATACTCGCACTCAATCGGACATCATAGTGCGGATCTCGCTCAATATTGATTATGGATCAGAAATTACCGGAGAAGGAAGATTTTTACCTTTTTTTTAGACTTATACTAGGGATGAAACTCTCCAACTATATAATGGGGAAGTTTTTCTTTTGTAACATATACTGTAACACGCAAATCAAAGCAATACGAGTTTATTTTCTGCCTTTTAGCTGTTGTTAAAGTTTTGCTCATTTGTTCAGTTTTTCATTCATGACTGAGCTCGAACCGAGGGTCCAACTGAGGACAAGGTCATTAGTCAGTCTAAATTCAGTCTTGGCCATAGTACTGCAACTGGTTTGAACGTTTATTTCATTTCTAACTCATTTATTTGATATTCTTAATTGTTCGTGTTGGATTAAACCACATATCCTTAAAATCGCATGCAGAATCAATTGTTACCCAATTTTAGGACAAATAAGGTAACAACTCGAGTAAATATATAAGTAGTCATAATTCATAAATCTGCACATTTTTACATATATATGTCCTCGTGGGAATTACATTGAGCTAGAGTACTGTCAATATTGCATTATGGTGTAATTCCCACTTTTAACTTTCAACAGTGTACTCTACAGTTGAGTTTCTTGTGCTTTAGACTATTGGCAACTACTCCTTCCGTTTTAATTTAGATGAGTTAGTTTGACTCTTTACGGAGTTTAAGAAAAAAAAAGATGAGTTTTGAAACTTGTGGTCTTAAAAGTTTAAGGGGTAAAAGCTTTGTGGAGCCATGACATTTGTGTGGTTATAAAAGCTTTTCTTTAAGGGTAAAATAGGTAAAGTGAAGAGTTTAAAGTTTAGTTATTTCCAAATTTAAAAATATGTCATTTATTTTGAAACAAAGTAAAAAGGAAAATATTTTAACTAATTTAAAACGGAAAGAGTATCAAATAAGTAAAAGAAGATACTAAAATCTTATGCTTTCAAGTTAATTTAGCTGACTTGTGAGCAAAAACGACATATGGATGATGATGAGGATAACAATATAAAAATCATAACCAGTAGTTATTTGCATGTTAAAAAAAGACAGTTCGATACACGAAGGGTCAGAAAAGGATTGTATTGGATATGTGATGTTGAAACCTTACCCTGATACAAACATTAATAACTGATTGCACAGTTCGAAGTTGTGATCTATAGATCACACGAAGATAATTTTATCGTTGCTCCAAGGTTCTCCTTCTATTATTTATAGGTTTGTGTTTGTCTAATTAAGCAACACATTTTAGGCCCCATTTGTCCATAAATATTTTTTCTTTTCTTCAAAAATGTGTTTGTCCATGAAATTTTGCAAGTTTTTCAAAAATCAAAAAGCAAAATCACTTTTTCAAAATTGTCAGAAAAACTTATTTCCCCACTCACAAAACTGCAATATTTTTTCAAATGAAATGCATGTCCAAATATAATTTCAAATCCCAAATACTATTTTTTAACTTAAACCCAAATATCACTTTTTAAAAAAAAATTATAATTTATATATCCAAACGCCTACTTAGTATCATATTTAGTGGTTACTATGCATAAACTTTGAATTAAAAGAAGGAAAGGGGCTACCAATTAAAGAAAAAAAGTTGAAAATCGATAAAGGGGTATGGAATCTCCACCCAAAACATACTTTTAGTGAACATAAAAATTAGTAGTACGACTTTACAAGTACAACCAAGTTTTACTTCAATACATACATTGACATATTCAGTTTTAAAACGGACCTCATTTTATTTTTTATTTCAACATACCTTTTTTTCCCCTCGTTTCAACATACTTCACCCGACTGATTCTTAAATCCAAGTGTTAACTTTTTCCTTTTTAATTCTTTTTTCTTTAGGATTAATGGGGGCGATTTCTACAAACTTTGACCTCTTTAAAGAAAATTTTGGAAAAAGAAAGTCGCAGCCAGCATTAGGTAGCGAAATCCTAAAAAATATGGTTTTCGTAGTGTAAAACGCACTTGCAGATATTGTACTTAGGAGAGAAAGACATAACCATGCTTCATTTTCTTGAGGAGAGAAAAGAATTGTTAGATAATGCTTCCAAATTATAGACTATTTAAGGAGAAAAACTAAAACAAAATAAAGTATTGATCCGGATGTGCCTAATGTTCCCACACATAGTAAAAAGACAATGTGATAATTAAATATAAGTAATTGTGTGAGTAAATAAAAGGTGCCATCAAAGATCGTAGTGGAATAAATAGGATTCCTCCGTCTTTAACTAGAAATTTTGAGTTCAAAAATCTGATAGTCGAAGTTTCAATACGAATACCAGTACCGAGTACAACAATAAAAAATTCAGTATGATTCCACAAATGAGGTATGTGGAGAGTAGTGTATACGCAGACATGTCTCACCCTGCTTTATAACGATAGAGATAGTGTTTCTGATAGACCCTCGGTTCAAATACCGAATGAAAAATTAACCAAAAAAAAAAAGGTAAATAAAAGGTATCACAAAAACTTCAAAAACACTACTATTTAATAATAGGAATGATATCATTTGATGTAGTCCCATAAAGGGACCATCCACCAAACAAAGTCAATTAAACTAAAAAAAGCTAGATTACATTGATTTATGTCCAAACCAAAAGTAGATGCTCGCCCTTAACTTCACTTGTAATCTTGTGGTGGAAAGTTTGACATATAAAGAAGCTAAAATTGTACGATGAAGAGTGAACACCAAAATGAATGGTGTTGTCTTATTGCAGTTGGTGGCTCTGAGACAAATTAAGAGCCCGTTTGGACCTAAGAAAAATTTCACATTTTTTCAAAAAAAAATTCACTTTCTCTCGAAATCAGTGTTTGACCATAAATTTTCAAATTTTCACTTGAAAATGGATTTTGAAATTTTTCAAAAATTTGAAAAATTCCAAAATCCCTTTTTTCAAAATTTTCACTCAGATCTCTCACAAAACTTAAAAAACGACCCAAAATTACATTCATGTCCAAACACAACTCTAATTTTCAAATACCATTTTAACTTTGAAAAAAAAAATCACTTTTTTCCGGAATTTTACAATTCTTACGTCCAAACGCCCACTAAATAAAATGGATAACCAAAAGAATTA
Organism: Nicotiana tomentosiformis; assembly: GCF_000390325.3. Classification (NCBI taxonomy): domain Eukaryota; kingdom Viridiplantae; phylum Streptophyta; class Magnoliopsida; order Solanales; family Solanaceae; genus Nicotiana; species Nicotiana tomentosiformis. The sequence continues at coordinate 117,427,679 of NC_090818.1, forward strand.
CATGTTAAAATAAAATAAAATAGAATAAAACAAAATAACTCGTTCAGACCAAATTTGTAATTAGAATATTGCTTGAGTCGTCATAATCTGGATATCAAGAAATGCAAAACCTAACTATGGAGAATTTGTCAATTAATTACCAAACATTGCCAACCAATGAAGTTGATTGGTTACACATATACACATAACAAATTAGAAGACAAAATCTCTTTATATATATATATATATATATATATATATATATATATATATATATATATATATATATATATATAATATTGTGTGTGTGTGGAGAAAGGGCCACAAATCGCATAAGAGTATTAAAAAACAATAATAGTATGAAGAATTCGACAATGACTTCATCATCAGTCTATCTAGTTAATTCTCTTTACAATTTCGTGAAAAATACATAAATAAATTTTTTTTAAAAGTTATCGCGTGCAAAGTCTGATTGTATAATCCCTTAACTCAAAACGGAAAAAAAATATGTCGGTAATAATTGTTGGTAAATGGTAATAATTTTCCAATCAAACTAAAACGATTTTTAGGGAAGTTTAAAATAAAACAAAAGGAAAAATAAAGTTGCCTTGTTGATAGGGATGAAAATGAAAGAAAGATAATACAAGTGGAAGTACTACCACAAGGTAGTGGTAGGACGAATAGGAACCTTCCAGCCTAAATCAAAGGTCTTAGCTTCAAACTCAAAATGAAATTTTTTTTTTAATTATGTGGGTCGAATCCAAATTAATCAAAGCCCCAAAATAGCGAACACTAAATAGAGTTGGAGCTCTACGTCTTCAAATATTTCAATTTATTATTCAAAAATCATTAACTTTCAATGCTAAAAGAGAGTTATATTAGGTTTGAAGGCGAGCTCACTTGGGTAAGCATCCTCACCTTGTATCATGTAGATGACGACGACGACAACAACACACCTTACTCCTACCCTGGGGTAGAGAGGTTGTTTCCGATAGACCCTCAGCTTCCTCCTTTCAAGAACTCCACATCGAGGGTGCTCACCAGTAGAGCAACTCACTCTTGTATCACTTAGATGAAGAGTCAAATTTCACAAGAACTTCCCTTTTCTCCCCCCTCCTCGCTCCTCCTCTAATGTAATTATATATATATATATATATTGAAGCTTATAGACGTCTCGGTCTTTCGTTTTCTACTTGGACTCACCAAGTTTCAGGCCCCGATGTGGAAGGAAACTTGACTGCACAAATACAACTATTTTGTGCCATCGTTTATATTTTGAAGTACACTGCCAGAATTTTGAAGCTTGTTGTCAAAACTGAAAATTCTAGCAACGTGCTTCAAATTTCTGGTGCATGAGTTACTTTACCAAAACTTTTTTAACGAAATTAAAATATATTTGATGATTCTAAAATGGTCCATCGGGCGTTATTTCCTAGGGAATAATTTGTTGAGCAAAATATAAAATTGGCGAGTCTGCCGAAACTAATTGCATTCGCTAGCTAGATATATAAAATATATATTTTTGGTATATAATATACATATACAACAACAACAATCCAGTAAAATTCCACAAGCGGGTCTGGGAAAGGTAGTGTGTACGCCGTCTGGGAAAGGTAGTGTGTACGCCGACCTTACCCCGAAATAATATATATATATATATATATATATATATATATATATAAAGGATATTATTTTTAGGAGCGGCTAAAATTATATATTTAGATACAAACAAAAAGCAGCTAGGGCCCAGATGAAGAACAGCCCATAGACTTCAAAAGCCCATCTTATGTGAATCAAAATGAGGCTCCTGATCTGCTATAGTTATTCCTTCTCCTTCGAGTAAAGAGCTTTTGAATTGAGTACCGGTGGTGAATTGGTAAAATTCAGTTCTGTTTTCTCTGATTTTTTTGCACAACTTCTCCCGCAGCCTTGAGAATTATCTCAGTTTGGGGGATTTAGTTGGATTTAATTGTTCCATTTTAGCGTGAAATCAGCTGTTGGGATATTTTATAGGAAACATGATTTTCAAAGGGTTTTGGAATATGGCTACCCGGGGTAACTAATTTAACTGCAGTATGTAATGTTTCTTTTATGGCTAACAGGCTGCAGTTATTTAGTGAAAGTTGTATATTTGAGTAAAGATGCCATATAAAATTTGGAGTACAGTCAAACATCTTTATAACAACCTCGTTGTTCCAAAAATATTTTGGTTATTTTTGCGAAGTACTGCTATGAAGTACATATATTATAACATAGCATGAAAATTGATTCCAATAGAAATATGACTTTTATGATGAATGGTTATTATATAGCGATGCAGTTATAGAAAGATCCGACTGTATTACAAACCAGTAAGGTAAAAGCGGAGGGGTTCTTTTGCGGTTAGCAGCTTCAATAAGATTTAACTTACTACTTTTACTTTTTTTTTATAACCGAGAAATCTCTAAGGACCAGTGACAGCAAGATCTAAAACTCGACGAATAATGAGCCGCCCCACTACCTTGAGATTAACCTACTTACCAAATGCAGCTATTTCGTTCTTTTCCTTTTGGTTTTATTGGAATGATAACCAACTGACAAAAGAACACCAAAAGAACATTTCTTAAACATTTAGAATTAGAAAATGAGATAGAATTACAAAACTCAAGTTAAGAAATGACCGAGTAAAGAGAGAAAAAGGCAAGGGAATTCCGTGTCAAAAGATCACAAAAACTTAATTGAACTGGATAAAATAAAGCAATTCAAGAACACCATTTTGCATATATAAGTCAATACACCATTCCACTGCTGAAGATGACCTAAGGTTTACTGGATATTTGCTAACAAGAGATGTCGAACGAAAATTTAACCAAGGAAGTTTGAAAATAAAATAGAATATAACTGCAGATTTGAGCAACCAACAGTGTATTTACTATGTATACTAACAACAATCTAGACAAAAAATTGCAGGGAAGTACAACAAAGCACTACATAAATAAAAAGATGTAAAAGCAAGATGGCTCAACTCAACAGCAAGTCTTGATCCAATGGTCGGGCTGCATTATATGCAACCACTTACAAACTTTTAAGAGGCGTGCTGTTGGATTATTCTAATTTAGGAAGCGGATAGAGGAAAGAGTAATTGCGAAGGAGATGTGAGAAAATACAGATATATTTATACAAGAGTGATTCTGGCAACTCTTCATATCTTTACTCTTCAGCACCTTCGCTGACCTTGATCTCCAAAAGGCGCTCAACTGGCTGTCGACAAATAGGACAGCGATTTGTCTGGAACCTCAAAACCTTTGCACATCCACTGCACATACACTGCATCAAGAAAGATAATTCTCTCATCTCCAACAAACTATACGCTTGTTCAATCAATAAATGTCTAAAGGTAAATGCAGGGAAAATGATGCTTAAAAATGATGTCTGCTACCCAATATCTTTCTACTGACATCTTAAATACTCAAACTACACTACATAAAATCATGAAATTGCAGATATTGGTGAATATATTGAGACCAACAGTCAACATAAATTGTTAACAAAGCGTAGGAGTCATACCATGTGCCGACATGGAAGTACAGTAGTGTCCCGAGGTTCAGAGAGGCATATCACACATTCTTTCCCAGGATCATTTCCATCGAAGTCGCTTTCAACTGAATTACCAATACCATAGATCTCTTGCAATTCATACCTCATGCCATTGACCCAGAGGATTTGCTTCACCACCCTAACATGGTACTCACCTTTGTCCTTTTCGAAAATTGCTTGAGTAATCTGTGAATTAGTGAACCCTGACGCTGCACTCCCGTCCTCTGATCCACTTTGACTATCTGGCGATGCCTCCGCCTTAACAGCAAGTGGATACACATCCGCCTCGCCATCTTTGGACAATTCTGCTTCTTCAAACATTGAAAGATCAATGCCGGTTCCGGAGGGTTGCCTAAACTTCTGAGCTAAACCTTTTTGAAACTCAAAAGTTACTGGCGGAAGCACGCTTTCCTTCATAGGAGTCAAGCAACAATCTTCACCTTCTTTCGCAAAGAAAATGACAGTCATGCTGCAAGAGGAAAAAGATCAAGAAATATGTTTAGTTATCTCACGTTGAAAGCACTTCCGTGCCACTTGAGTCAATAATATGTTACCAAGCAGAAGCAGTAACAAATGACTACAATTTTCAACAACAAACAAGCACAAAGCAACTACTTTCATTATTCTGACATGAGTGTCGTAGAAACTGCAAGCATATCAGGGCTCGTTCCTTGTAAATACTATCTCACATTTGATAAAATTCCTTCGTTTAATAAGTCCCACAGTCGTCAACATTGTTGGTTCTACTCCTAAGAGTCAGCAACAGATGCTGAAGACTGAGAAGTGAGTAAAGCTCCCACACGACCGACAAAGAAAAAGCAACTACCTTCCTTATTAATTCCCTTGGTGACAAATAGCACCTTTAGTGATCCCTTGTTAATGTACTGTCAACTGCAAGCATATCAGATCTCAACCTTCGGGTATTACAGTCTCAACTTTCAGTATGAAACACCATTATGGAACATTTAGACATGCGAGACAAATATATGATAAATTCAGTCTATGAAGTAACTGATTCCAGTATATTACTATCATTTTAGAAAAACAAAAATCCAGTTGATAATTAAATTACTCCAAATCTCAAATGATACTCTATTTATTTATTTATTGTAAATATATATCTCAAGATGAGATTCTATGGATCATTTTTACAGCGAGGGATAGCTGTAACAAAGATATCAACTGCCTCTTTGAGGTCTGACGCTACTACATAAAGATACAGGATATGCTGGCAAAACAATTCTTACCATCTTCCATTCGTTTTCATCACAAAAAAAAAAAAACCAATAATTCATATTAGTCAAGCATACAGTATTGCCCATCAGAAAAATAATGCAAATACAGATGGAGTAGAAGACAAAGTTACTGATTACTACTTTGAACATCAGTGCTTAAAAGGAGACCCTTCAAATTATTGTATACTGAGTAATTATTAATTAGACCCAAACGCTTATTCAAATGACCCAAAGTAGTACTAAATCACGCTCTACGAGATGATCAAAGATCAGCAGAACTTTCTCATTTATTATATTTATTTTTAAATATACACATTTTTCTAGTCTTCCAAGGTTGTTATAGAGATTGCTGGACTAGCAACCGAAAAAATTCCGTCACCGTCCGAGACCGAATTAAATTTACTGATCAGGTTTCCAAATTCTCTCTCAACAAAGTATGAATCTGCAGCTATGATATTGGTGATTGTCAAAAGGTTGCCTCACAGAATCCATGAGTATAAATGAATCCCTAGCAAACTCAACAATCCTCATCCTCTTAGTATTTGTATAAGTTCCTAAACTAATGAATGATTAGAAAGTTCAAAACTTTCTTGGAATAAAATAAATCTACTATACCTCTCCCTCCGTCCAAACTTTAAACAGACATTGATCCCAGATGGAACGAAAATTTTAAGATGTTCGACACCATTCTACTGAAAATTTTATCCTATAAATAAATCCCTAGAAAACTCAATAATTCTTATCCTCTTGGTTGTCTGCTATATGAATCCTTAATGACCATGCTACTCCATTTAAATTCATCTCAGGCCAATTTGCATAAATTTCACAAAAAAACAGACATGAAAAATGAAAAAAAGGCAATTTTTTTTAAAAATATTTAATAAGCAGTACCTCCCAGGAACAGTGGCATCAAACGTGAAAGCCACAAGGTATTTGCCAGGGTTATCTTCATCAGGCTCAATCCTTAGAGTCTCCTTCTTCAAATTAACATCATTTCTTATTGTCACAGCTTTTTGATGCTCCACATATGGAGCAGGCGGAGGCATCATAGGTCCACATGGGTACCGACCCGGCCCGTTAACCCAATTAGCATGACCCGGGTGGTTGTCCATCCTATGATGATGATCATATGGAGCCGGTAACGGCACCGGCATCGCCGGCGGCGGTGGCGGATAGTAACCCGGGTATTGATAATACGGCGGAGCATTAGGGTTTGGGTATTGTGCAGGATAAGGCGTTGCCGCCGCGAACACGTAACGGTTCGCGCTTATCTCCGGCTGCGGCGGTTGTGGTGGCGGTGGCGGTGGTGGGTGGCTCCTCCGGCTACTGCTCCGTCGCCGGCCGTTCACACCACTGCTTCCCATATTACCCATCTTATAAAAATTCAATCTTTTTACCCCCAAAATCAAGAATCAATTTTTAACAAAATTTGATCACGCCATTAATCAAGATTAACACAACTTACGACACCCTTTTGCCTTTTTTGTCTGTTTAAGGAACACCCAGATAAAAATTCACCCAAAATTATGGATTTTTTTTTAGGAAATGGGATATTGAGGAAACAGAAGAAGAGAAACAATAAGATTATTAAGGAAGATATATAGGTAATAATAAAGATAATTAATGGAGTAAGTGGAAGAGGAATCTTATGATGGGTAGGGTAAGAGAGGGTATTATGGAATTGCGTAAAGTTCCACCATCAACAGTAACAAGGATTAGAAGGAAAATGGAACAGCTTTCAATTTTTCTGCATACATATCCTGTCTTTTTATCATTTCTTTTGTTTATGTGTTTCAATTTATACGAATCTATTTTTTTTTTAGTCCGTATAAAAAAAAAGTATTCCTTTTTTATATTTGAAAACAATTTATCTTTATGCAATAATTTATAATCACATAAAATATATGTGATTCATTCTACATTACAAGTTCAAAACTCTATTTTTTTTTCTTAAACTCTGTGCCCAGTCAACCTATCTTTATGCAATGATAGGTTCACATAAATTAAATGGAATGGAAGAGTATTTTTTTTTTTTGGTCACTTTTTTTGAGAATGAGATTTGAGGTGAGGATTTGGAAAAGCACTATGTAATTGCCCTGATTTGATTAGGTAATCCGTGTTTATTCAAGTTGCTTGCGCCTAATGTACGCCCATCTCTTCCCCCACCTCCACAATTTAACCTTCTCTTTTTAGCAATGGTTTGTTTACCAGCTTAATTGAAAGACAGATTTAAAAATCCTCTAAATTAGGCAATATTAATTGGGTGCACACCTAGATAACTTTTAGTTTGGCCAAATAAGTGTATTGTCTTTAAACTTGGCTTCAGTTTCTATTTTGACATCTTAACTTAGCTCTTTTCCTATTGAATATTTTAACTGTACTTTGGATTATACCATTTAAACACAATGCATGACCGGGCTGTAAAAACTTAAGCGCGTATTTTTAAACGCTTCCCACGTGGAATAACATACCAATAATAGTCTGACACGTGTTTATTTATCCAGATCGGATAAAAAAATTTCGTTTTTACCTTACCCATATACCTCGCCTCACTTAATCGATCTTCCACCCAAAATCCTCTTTCTTTAGCCTAATAAACCCTAATAAACTACATTGAGATCGATTCCCGGTGGAATCTTCATCGATTTTGAGTTAGATTCAACTGTCCGTCAACTATTTAGCCATTATATTACTAATACGGGTAATCGTTTGCTTCTTTTGACTGTGGTGGTGAGTGGAGTTGGTCGTAACTGGAGCTGGTTGTGACTGGAGTTGGTCGTGACTGAAGTTTCGAGGGTCTAAACATGTCTGCAGACAAATATATTCTTGTTGATTTTCACCATGGTGGACATATTGTCAAGGATCCTGTCCCGAGATATGTAGGAGAGAGGGGTGAGGATGGTCACATGATAAACAAGGATCACTTTTCTGTTTTTGAGCTTCTGTCCTACACAAAGGATATGGGTTATGCTGAGGTAGAGGGTTTTTTATTTAATTAATCCTAAATCTAATGACTTTGTCTTGATTGAAAATGACGAACAACTGTATAATATAGTTTGTCACCTTAATCATCTTGATCATTTAGATTTGTACATTAAGCATGTAGTTAATGAGCCGGTGTTGCTTGATGAAACTGTCCCATGTGGCCTTTTATGTGGGCCAGAAGTTGTTGAACCAAGTGAAAATACATTAAATAAAGAGGCTAGGGCAACATCTATTGTTCCAGAAGATATAAATGTCCAAGAAAGTGCTGCAGATAACACATATGTGCCAGAGAAAAATCTAGCTGATGTTGGGGTTGCAGGTGAGAATTTACAAGAGGCTGAAAAAACAACAAATATAGATGCTAGTTTGGCATCAGATCTGTCAAGTAGTGAGTCTGAATTAGATAACATTCCTAATGAAGATGATAGTGATGTGAATGAAGAGCTCACTTTATGAAGGCATGAAAGAAGAAAGAACAAAAAAAACAGAAGAAACAAAGAAAAAAACCTACTCCAACTGAAGAGATTATTCTGGGAGAAGCTGGAATAGATAAAGACTTTGAGGATATTGGCAGACTATCTAAGGAGGACAGGTTTGCTAGAAAATTAGGAGGGGATGAAGACTACTACACCAGTTCTAATATTGGAAGTGATGATAGCACAGATGAGTTAGATGTTTTAGCTGAAAGGGGTATTGATTTACCTCCTAAAAGGAGAAGTAAAAAAGTAAGGTTTGACCATGACTATTACCTTGCTATTTTTGAGCTTAGTATGATATTTGAAAATGCTGTAGAGTTTAGAAAAGCAGTAGCCTCATATGCTGTGGAGAACAAAGTGCAACTAACAATGAGGCCTAATGAAAATGATAGGGTTAGAGTTAAGTGTAAAGGAGCCAAGTGTAAGTGGGAATTGTATGCAAGCAATTATGGAGATTCATGTGACTGTACTGTGAAGAAGTACCATCCAGCTCATAAGTGCAACACCAAATATAAGAACAAATTATGTACTTCTAAGTACATTGCCAATAAGTATAAAGATAGGATTATTTTCCAGCAAAATATTAAGCTGTAGGAGATTCAGGATTTGGTCAGGGATAAGTTAGGTTTGTATGTTGGAAGGATTGTTTGTTACAGGGCTAAGTGTAGGGTGATAAGTCAATTCAGGGGTGACTGGAGGATGGAATTTAACAGACTTGATGATTATGCTGATATTATTAAGCAAACAAATCCTGGGAGTTTATGCTGGATCAGAACAGATAGTGAGACTATTCCTGGAAAAAATCTGTTTGTCTATTTCTATCTATGTTTAGATGCTTTGAAAAGAGGATGGTTAGAAGGGTGCAGAAAGATTATAGGATTTGATGGTTGTTTTCTAAAGGGAATCTGTAAGGGCGAGTCACTTGTTGCAGTTGGTAGAAAAATAGGAACAATCAAATGTTTCCTATTGCATGGGCTGTAGTTGATCAAGAAACAAAATACTCCTGGAGCTGGTTCATCACATATTTAATTGCAGATTTACAGTTGGGAGATGGTGTTGGCTTAACTGTTATGTCAGATATGCAAAAGGTAAAGTTACAATTAACTTATAAGTTTTTTTTTCCTGCTTTATATATATTGTCTACTAACAATTATTACTATTTTTTGTAGGGACTAGTACCAACTATAAGGGAATTACTACCAATGGCAGAACACAGAATGTGTGCTAGACACATTTGGTCTAACTAGTCCAAGAACTGGAGAGGTGAAGAAAGGAGGAAATAATTCTAGAGATGTGCTAAAGCATCTTATGAAGTAAAATTCAAGGAAGAACTGGAAGCAATGGATAAGCTTGGTTATAAGATATGTAAAGACTTGTTGAAGTATGATAAAGAGTATTGGTGTAGGGCATACTTTATAGAAGATTCAAAGTGTGATGTCATTGAAAATAATATATGTGAAACATTCAATTCTTGGATAGTAGGTCCTAGGCACAAGTCTGTTATAACTATGTTGGAAGAAATTAGACATAAAATCATGAATAAGACCATTGAAATGAGGAAGTTTGTTGAGACTTGGGTTACTGACATTGCACCAATGGCTAGGATGATGCTGAAAGAGAACAAAGCCCTTTCTAGGAGGTGTAAGATTATGTGGAATGCAAAACATGGTTTTAAAGTTGATGAAGGTGTGTACAGATTCATTGTTGATTTTAGGACCATGACATGTACTTGTAGATCATGGATGTTGAGGGGCATTCCATGTCAACATGCAGTATGTGCATTCTATGATAGAGAAATGGACTCAGATGATTATGTTGCCCACTGGTATAGGAAGGAAACTTTCCTTAAAGCTTACCAGCATTTCATTCAACTAATTCCCAACATGAAGATGCGGTCGGATTCAACAAATCCATCTATAGAGCCTCCAAAACCTAAACCTATGCTAGGTAGACCCAAGAGATGTAGGAGAAAAGTCAAGGATAAACCAAGAAAAAAGTATGGTAAACTATCAAAGAAAGGGGTAAAGATGACTTGTTCAAACTGCCAACAAACAGGACACAACAAATCTGGATGCAGGAAAGGGGTAAGTTCTGATATTTGTAATTCTGTCTTTTACATTCTTTTTTTGCAATTCTGATATTCTTTTCTTTTACTTCTGTCAGCATGTTCCAAGAAGTGCTACTCAACAAAGTCAAAATATTTTACCACCTCCACCAAGATCATCTCAGAAAATACCATCTCAACAAAGCAATCAATCATCTATATGTGAGGATACAAGTGTTGTCAAAAGACAAAACAACAACCAATCAACTAGGCTTGGTAGAGGAAGATGAAGAGGAAGAGGAAGAGGCCATGGACTAGGTAGGGAAAAAGGAAGAGGAACTACACTAGGAGGAGGCTTGGCTAATGCAACAACCATTGGATATAAAAGGCCAAGGAATACTGATTTTGGGATTTTTACTGACACTATGATTGAAACTATTATCTTGAATGTAAGGGTGTATAGTTTATTATAATACATTTTTGTGGGCTGAAATTATTCTATTTTTTACTAATTCATTGTATTTTACAGCCTGGTATATCATCTGAGAGAGTCATATCAACTGGACATTCAAGGATACATCTGCAACTAACATAGACATTGGATTTAAGCCCCGGAATTGAAGTTTAAAGGAAGAAATGCAGTGACAAGGTCACAACGTCAGCAAATGAGTGTAGCAAGGAAAAAAGGTTCTTCAAGTCAAACAAGTTCAGCTACATCTACACTGTGAAGCAGACCAATTTTTATTTATATTATCTAAGATGTCACTACCAGTTTTTTATTTGGGCAGTTATGCTCTATTAGAGTTTACTAGTTTGGGCAGTTATATGTTTGAAAAAATAATACTATGTTTTTTGTAATTTGTAAACCAAAACAATGCTCTATTTTTGAGCTTGGATGTAATGCTAGTCCATCACATTATGCAATGGAATATTTAGGCGGTTATGTTTTCAATTCATGAATATGAATTTGCATTTCATTCATAACACATTATGGAAGTGCGACTGAACTTAAATTTGCATTAAAAATTGGTCATTTCCATTTCATTCATAACAAGATAGTGTACATTAACAAAAGGCCAAATTCATAGTACCTACTTCCAACATACTACATTTTTCTTAAACTAATAGCAGCAACTACAATACTATTAGCACCAGCATATCATAAAAATACTACATTGTTCTTCAAACCACAGCATCACCAAAGCCAAATCCATAGAAACAGCACCACAATCACAACAAATAACCACTCCAACCGCGCAACTGTTTTCTCAGTTCTTTGACTCTCTTTAACAGACCCCGTATAACCTTCTTAGCTTGGTCAGGCATTTCATCATCATGCCATTTGAAATATTTGCTGCCACCCCGACCCTACAAAATTCAAAAATAAATGCGGCCAAAAAAAAATTAAAAATAGATTTTTTAATTAAGAAATTCAAGGGTATAACAAAAACAATACGATCGACTTACCAATTTACAACCATAAAATCGGCGACATGGATTTGCAGATGACCATGATATAGTCAGTGGCGCATTAAATCCACAGTGGTAAATTTCCATTCCATTGCGAGAAGTTGTTGATTTTTGTGATATGGAACTGATAAACGAGAAAGATGAAGAAGAAATCAGATCAAGATTCAAGCTTGGGCACCTAAGTTTCAGTAGAAGGGAAAAATGGCGAATTTGCGAGGGAAGAAGACGAAAGAGGAATTAGGGCATTCTTGAGAGAAAAAATGGAAAAATCGGGTATTTTAAAATGGATCTAACGGGTGGGTTTTATTTTTACCGTTGTAATATCCACCTAAGCAAATATTAATAACATTCACGCGCTTATCATGTGTGGACATAACGCTCCTTTGGCTGGACATGCGTTATTTTTAAATGGTATACACCAAAATAGAATTAAAGTGTTTAATAAGAAAAGCGCTAAATTAAGGTGTCAAAATAGAAACTGGAGCCAAGTTCAAGGGACCGTCTATATATTTGCTCTTTTAGTTTTAGTTAGCCTCAGGACAAGGCTAGGTACCTGGACAGTAATAAAGAGCGTGAATATACTATTTTTTAGGCGCGCAAGACTCAAGAAAAATCAAAAGAATAATTTCTATTTGGATATTCATAGTAAACACCCCCACCTCCATTTATAAATGTGTGGTTCGAGTCACCAAAAGAACAAAGTGGAAAGCTCATGGTAGATGTATTAAAAAATATACATATATATACATATTGCCTCATTTTTTGTATTTTTTAAAATTTCTTATTTAGATATAATAATTATTTGTTCCTAACTGTATTTTTTTTTTCTTGCCCCAAATTTGTACAAAAGAACTTTGGTAAAGCTCCATGATTTTTAGTCAAATACAATATTTTATCCAGAACAATAAAACTTCAATTGTGTATTCTTATTTATTTATTCTTGAGGTGTAATATCATTTCTTCTTTTTGGGACAAATTTGTAAAATATATTAGTTGAAATTTCATATTTTTTTTGCCAAACAAAAAATAATAGGCATAACTAATGAAGTTCCAGCTAATTTTTTTTTTATTTACAAATTTGGACCCAAAAAATGATCTAACTAAAATAATCTTAAAAGTTTTTTTTTTTAAAATAAAATGCCACGTGAAAAAATTAATGAAGTTGTGCGTCCCTCTCACTTCTTTGCGATGGGATCGTTCAGGGGATAAAAGCTACTGTATTAACTAGCCAAGAGATAATTAGAACTACAAATAGTTAAGGTATGCACCAAATAAATGATGTCAAATTTACAGGAAATTTTAGACATTCTACTTAATCTAAAAAAGAAGATGCCACAAACTAGGATAATCATACTAATGTATTACACACCCTTATAAAAAGTATGATATATTCTCTCCTTTCGATGCAATATGGTGTGTGAAGAGTTGAAGCAACATAAAAGAGAAAGCACTGAGATTTCTCCCCTTTTCTAATTTCTATGTTTTTTAAAGTTTTTTTTGGAGAGAGAAGTAGTTGGTTTTGAGGCAATAAATAAATATACTTGGCTTACATAGTTACATGTAGAAGTTTGTTTTTAAACAAGCACTAGGTCTTAATGCAGAAAAGATTTTGGAGAATGGACAAAGATCTACATTCCACCACTACCATCACTATACAATAAAAACAATTATTAAAAGTGAAAGATATTTATCCACCCTTGATTAGAGGTCTCGAGTTTGAATTCTGAATATGAAAAATTTGTGTTAGAAAGCGCTTCCCTTTTAAATGGGCCTTACACAGCACGAACCCAAATATAATCGGACTATAATGCGAATATCGAAAATCGGATAAATAAACCCACCCCCCCAAAAAAAATCTTACATACCTTCCATTTAAAAGATTGATTGTTCAAAATCACCCCATGCAAATTTATCCACAAAAGGTAGGGATCATGGGCGGATTTATAAGGGATAATACGGGAAACGTGAACCCATGGTCTCCTTTCAAAACTAGATATTTTATATATAATTTTTTTAAAATTGATGTAATATTAACTGCTGGTACCTATGCTCTAAGAATGTTGAATGATGCACTTGGTTGAAGGTTGTGTTATTTATCAAAAGGGATGAGGATTAATTCCCACTTACTATTTTTTTTTCTTTTTTTAGTAGTGCACTCATGCACTAGAAGTTTTAGATTTGCATCTGGTAGGAATATAAATAATATAGTTCCAATAAAAAATAAAAAAGAATAATTTAATTTTGACGATCTGATTAAAGATGATGCTATAACCAGCATAAGGTTTAATATTTACCAGACTTTTCCTTTTCCCTTGATGTAATCGGAGTTTCTTTATCAACAAATAATAGCAATGACAAATCAATAACAATAATAGTAATATACCCCCTTTGGACTTCAAAAAGGTTGCAGGCTTCCACCAACTTGGTCACTTGTACAAAAAACTGCATTCATTCTTTAAAAAGAGATGATATCTTGCCTGATTTTTTGCACATTTGGGTCCGCCAACTAAATTCTTAATTAATTATAGGTTAATTTTTAGAAAGTCATAGTCTAGAGATATAGGTCACATATCGTATTGGAACAATAGTAAAGTTATCTCTGTGTGACCTAAAAGTTACGGGTTCGAACCTTAAAAATAATCACTAATATTTGCATTAGCTAGGGTAGACTGTCTATATCATGTCCCTAAGAGTACGACTATTTCTCAAACCCTGCGTGAATAAGAAATACTTTGTGCATCAGCCGACCGTCATGTAGTCTAGATACTCTGGAAGATGGCGATACATATATTACTCATTTGGATATGTTCTAAAATTATTAAATGCTACAAAGTCCATCATATTTCTTTCCGTATCAAAAAAGTATTCCTTTCTTTGTACTCATAATTGTGGATTTATTCTCTTATGGATGGGACACTTATTTAATATTTCAGTGTCTTCAAAAATAAAGTCTTTTAAAAGTAGTGCATTTAATATTGAGAAATTTCTTGTATAGGAAAAGATCAAAAGGAATTGTGCTGCAATAGTTTACCATAACTTCCCAAGTTAAGAGGACGGGAAGTTTTACCGTTTGGCACAACATTTGAAAAATTATTAAAGTGAAGAAAAACTTAATTTATTAATGGTATAAATATTGGGAGCAAATAATGATGCTGCACTCACTGCCGTTTAATAATTCTTAACAGCCGGGGAAAAAGGACAGGAAAAAAAAAAAGGAAAAAGGAGATATAGAAGAAAAGGAGAAATTTTTTTCCTCGCAATGTGCACAAAGAACTACAAAAACTACACAATCCTGTTGTATAGAGCGAAATTTATTTATATTAAATAAATCGAATGATAGCGTGACCACGTGGAATCGGAGACATGCGGAAGACAAATCGAGTAAGAACCAAAACCGAGAAAAATAGATGCAGTTGGCATCGGATAGACTCCAAAGGGAGCATAATCAACGTGAGCGGGTCGAATGTTTGTCACCGGATGACATTCAATGAAGAATATTCCCTAGTATTAAATAGATAACCGTTGCAGAGAATTTTGGCATTCATGGGCTCCCGTTACATATTCATCAATGAGCCCATTTATTATCATTTAAGAGGGGCTTGATCCTAAAATCTTGTTTACCTAGGTATAACTATAAATAGTAATTTCAACAGTCATTGTAGGAACACGAAATCATTGGCAAATCGTATGCTACATTCTATTCTGAATAAAATAACTTTACTTGTTCTTATATTGTTCATATTCCTATCCTCAGAAGCATCGTTTCCGGAGCCAGGCCTCCCGTTTTCTTTGATTTTTACACTAAGTCATATTTTTAATCTTATTTATCCATCATTTTTAGATCAAATCAGTTCGTTTGTTTATAAACCACGTAACAAATTTAACTGTAATGTTTTACGGTTAAACAACTATATATATCTATTGTAAAAAATTACAAACAAAACGAGTAAAATGACACCAACACTCCTATGGTCGAGAGTTGTCGAATAAAAACACACCGTAGATTATGTAAGATATCAAATGAGAAAACTTTATCTAATTTATTTGTTCCTATTTTGCTAAAATCTATGATGTGAATAGATGAACTAGGAGTCGTATCTGAATTTTCTAAAATCTATGATGTGAACAGATGAACTAGGAGTCGTATTTGAATTTTGTTATTGTCATTTTCGACAACTTGGGGTGTACAAGTAGTAGTTGTTGTTTAAGCTGTCAACGCACATTTTCACGAACGTTTTTGGTGTGATCAAGCTCCGACTTCCTTTTTAGCTTTGGAAAAAGAAGGCCTTTATATTTGGTTTTTGACTAAAAAAATTAATATATAATGATTTGTTATAAATAGAATTATATTTAAGGTGAATATTTATATTCTAAAAAGATTTTAGAGTTTGTTATTTGGTAGCTAAGTCATTTTTCTCCTATAAATAGAAGGGTTCTATTACATTGTAATTCATTCAAAATCAATAAGAATTATTTCTCTACTTTTCTCTATAATACTCTTCTTCTTCTTCTTTTATTGTTTTATAACACGTTATCAACACGAGACTCCAACCAATTGAGTAGAGGCTTTAGAATACGTGTATGATGCTCAACTAATACATAATATTGAACATAATAATTGTCAATTGCTCAATGAACTTTCATCGGGAATAAATTTTGGATTTAAGGTAAGTATTTTACCTTATTTTTCTCTTTTAAATTCTTGAAATTCTATAATTTAATTTTAAATGCAAGCAAAGACAATAATTTTGTTTATAACTCTAATAGAGTTTGTAAGAAATTATAACCACCCGAAGTGGTAAAATTTCTATGTCTTGCCATGTTCAAGTTCATGTATGATTATGAGCACAAGAAGTGAAAACATGTCTCATTGAATTTGCTTCATTCTCGTTCCCTTAAGAGAATATGGTAGCAATATGTAATAAGTCTGAAAGAATATAAAATTATTACCGTAAAGGTAACAATGGATGTGGACGTGTCAACAAATAAAATTATAATCGTCATCATTGTGGTAATGAGAATAATAATGATTCTCAAAATAATCCGTCACTCTGTGAAAGTAATGTTTGTCATCGATTTGACATGGAATTTTGTAAAGCACATATAGATGATTATGATCCATTCATGATATGAATGTGACAACATGTGATTTATGAATACATATTCATTATTTGAAGAATATGGACGTGCTAGTGATAGTAAATATATCACACTCACCTCTATAAGGAGGTTTAAGATGAAATAAGAAAATAATTTTATTATTATGACATGAATAGTCATTGATGACGTACCTATTGTGATTATGCCAAAATATTGTGGCAATGTGATTATTACAAGGTAAAAGTAATGTAAGCAACATATCTTGCTTATAATAATTTTTGACCCTGACCATAATGGTATAACTTCACCATATGTATGTTGATGAATATGTGGTAGTACAAAATTAATTGAAAGCTCTAGAAGAACTAATTGTATTATTTTAAAGAAATAAAATTAATTATCAATAAGGTATTAAATCGTAGTAAGTCTCAAAGAAACTTATTTAGTTTCTAAAATATTCGTAAAATCGATTGGTTATATTGAGACTATAAATAAAGGAAAGATTTAATAACTTCTATTACTACAACTTGTAGCGGGGTAACATGTATGTGAAAAGCTACCCGCTTTATTCTCTAGATAGTACTACATAAATAAAATAATACCAAAATAAAATTTTAATTTATTGATATAAAAACCCATATCATAATAAACTTGGAGTTTATTGATAATTGCGCATGTCATGGTGTAAACTTGAAGTTTATCAATACTGATAATATTATCCAGTTGGCATAATTGGTTTAGCATGTTAATTTAAGTATGATGTGCAAAAATAAAATAGAATTCACATGAGTAAATATTAAAAAGCTAGATAGTTCTTTACGAACTCTCTTATGTTCCTTGTTCTCATTAATTAATAGACCAACTAAAATTGGGAATGAATCCCATGAATGCTTAAAATATCAAATGTGAATATGGGTTCATTCATCTGCCATGTATACTACATGAGATGAATCTATGAGATGGTTACATGTGCGATTATTATTAACCTGCAACCTGGTGTTTGCGAGGTAACTTGCTCAATATTTTAATTTCGAGCATAATTTTCATATTTTCTATTCAATACAATTCATCTTGATAAGTTGGTTTACATCACAGTTGGTTTAGCAAAATAATTTATTGAGTGCCTCCACTTAATAGCTAAGCTATTTCTTATGAGAACAAAGTTATCTATATCAATTTGATATACGTTATATACGAAAGTATATTACATCCTTCCCTCATAAGTGGTTCAAAGTCGGGAACCAAATAATTTCATATTATTTATTGATGTACGGTGTATATTTTGATTAATACCGTAACACACAAAGGTGGGTTTTCAAAGTTGAGGAAGCAAGTTAGTTTTTCTAAAATGAGGGGGAGACATGATAAACAATTGAGAAAAAGTATCGTGGAATGATTTATCATTTGTACATCTAGATCCTCGAATAAGATAATATGAACTTGAAGTTCATAAAAAGATAATTCATCTGCAATATATTGTAAAGCATGCCAGACGCATTTGCAGACCTAAATAAAGTAACTATATTCTCACTGTAAATGTTCCTATTAGAATAAGTCCTAGAAGAACAAAGTTTATAGTACATTTAAAGCGTATAGACAAATCGGTTTCAAAATAAACTTGATAAAGAAAATGATCAAAATGATCATAACAAGAAGGCAAGTGATCTAGAAGATCACATGACATAGCACTTCATAAAACCTTAGGACATGTTCGGGTATCTGAAAATATGGACCTGTAGTTCAAAGATTTGGAAGTATAAAGTCAATGGTGTGTGCAATTACCTTTATATATCTTATATGTCTAGCATGACATGAAAACTTGATGTAAATCTAAAGTCCATTTATATGGCTTATATGACTTAACGTATGACAATCCATGAAGGATTTAAATCGCTTAAAGCATATATAATTCTTGGTCCTGAAGTACTGCATCCCATGTGCAATTTGTGCACATATGTATCTTGCTATAACTATAAACATGATAATGTGAAAATGTTATTCCACAACATTATATGAAGACATTATATATATATATATACAAGAATGATAATTTCAAAGTGCATCATATTCATTCAAGTGATAATATGGCTGATTTGTTCACCAAATATCTAAACCTTCAAGAAGATGGTGCACAAAATTGAAATGCGAAAGCTCAAATATGTGAATTGATGCTCTCATCAAGAGGAGTTAATATACGCTGTACTCTTTTTTCCTTTTAAGGTTTTGTCCCACTGGGTTTTTCTTGCAAGGTTTTTAACGAGACAACAAAAAGGCGTATGTCTAAACATGTGTACTTTTTTTCCTTCTCTAGATTTTTTTTCCCATTGAGTTTTATTTTAGTTAAGATTTTAATGAGATACATTGTCTGTTGAATAGACATTCAAGGGGGAGTGTTATAAATAGAATTATATTTAAGGTGAATGTCTATATTCTAGAGAGATTTTAGGGTTTGTTACTTAGTGACTAAGTCACTTTTACCCTATAAATAGAGGGGTTATATTACATAGTAATTTATTCCAAATCAATAAAAAATATCTCTCTATTTTTATCTGCAATACTCTTCTTCTTCTTTTATTGTTTTATAACATGATTGAATATTTTATTTTATTTATTTCAATTGTGCGCTTCTTCGTTTCCATCTTTTCTTATTGATTTTTACGAGATTTGTCCATAATAAATCAAAGTGAGTTTCCATGATAAGCTCATTACTATTCTTTTTTGGTAGTGAACAATAATTATAATTATATATATTAATAAGCATCATTATGAAACACTGCATTCCTTTCCTGTACTGTTATGATTTTACTTGTTATAAATTGTGGGTCTATCAGAGACATCTTTTGTACCTGCACAAGGTAGAGGTAAGTCTGCGTAGAGACGAATATAAGATTCAAATTTTATGTGTTCTACAATGATTTCAAGTTATATATACAATAATAACTGTTCTCAGTCAATTATTTATAGATATCTAATAAATTTCTTAATACAAATACGGAGCTTGAGCAAAAGCTACTCGATTCACGGAAACCCATAACCTTAAAGTTGGATTCGCCCATGAATCTACCTATTCACTATCCTCCCTGACCAGAGGCAAATCAAAAGATTTAAATTCTATGAGTTAAATCCTTAAGGTTTTAAGCAATAACCTCATTATATTTTAAATTTATGGGTTCAAGCTTACTATTTGTTGTAATTTTAGTCACTTTTTACACATAAATTTATGCTTTGCATCTAAAGTATTAGGTTCAAATGATCTCAGTGTCGCTACTCAACATTCACCCTACTCCAAACCCCTCTTATAAAATTACATGGGGTTTATTATTATTGTTGAAATAAAATTTCCAACTGTTAATTTTGTGAGCAAAACTTGTTAAATGAAAAGACTCCTCTCATGATTATTCTTGAAGAACAAATACTACATGTAAACGATATCTGGGGACAAAACAAGGAATGGGAGAATCTACTAATTTTGCATTTATATATTTCAGCATTAAGTAATTAAATCAAAGATCATACTGAATATAGACCACAGAAGGTGCAATTAGTCTACTGTCCATCATTATCAATATTTCTCCTATATTTTATTCTCAGCTTTTATCTTGTTGAAATTAGCACTTTTTATTCCTTTTTTTGGGCTCCTTTTGGCTGGAAATCTGACATGGAAATCATACCCAGGTAGAAATTAATTTACTACTACTTTAATAGAAGCAACAATGAAGGAGTTACGTTGCCGACAGGGAGGGTATTTTAGGGATTTAAAATTATTTGCAATTTGAAGCTATTATATTTTAATGCTAATGGATGAATGATTATATCGTTAGAATTTGTGTCAAGACTATCAACAGAATTTTCAGCCACAATACTAAAAAAACTCTGTTAATCATCATGATTTTGCTACAAATCATGACCGATCAAGGGATCACCAGAATTTTTTTGTATTTTGACTGTATTCCTGGTACTTCAAAATTATGACGAACGTGCTTCAAAGTTATAGCGGGCGGTTATTTTCCCAACATTTTTTTAGTGGGGTCAAAATTTAAACGATGGTCCTGAAAGTGTCAATCCAGCATAATTTTTTGGGATTGTTACACAAATAGCCGGTCAGATTCACTGTTTACTTTTTTTAGCCAGTATATTAATTATACATAATTATATACATATTATATATGAATTTTACATATATTATACATCTTACGGCTATTTTTAGTTTAAGAAATTAGTAAGACGGCTATTTTGCTTAATTCTTTTAATTTGTTTTAGCAGCTTTTACGTACATTAGAAATTGGGCCTCTATCCTCTTCTCTACTCCATCCACAATTTGAAGCCCACTAGCACAGAAAGCAAATAGTAATGGTAACTCATTCAAGTTCTAGCTTGATAGTTGGTGCCACAAATGAAAAATTCTGAAAACTTTTTCATATACATTTCAAAAATCTTTATTCTCCTGCGTAAAATAGAATAAGCACTTTCTGATGATACTGTAATTTTAGGGACGTTGCATGAAATTTTTTACTTGGATCTAACTATCAAATTTAAAACTTAAAACATATTATTTAGAATGTTGAGTGAGTTTGAGTTGACTCACTTAACCTTAGTTTTACTGTTTGGCGATAACAGAAGTAGACCCAAAATTTTGATGCGATGGAATACAATATTCGCCTTTCTATGTAAATCACGTTATCTGGTGCAGTTAAACCCGTCCAAGACGCCAACTAAATTTAGTTTAGCTTACAAAAATGAATAAAACAACTACCAAGAAATTGATGAGGAATATGCCCTATAGAGCAGTGCAACGCGATTTGCCACTTGTACAAGCACAAGAAATAGCGAAATACATTACATATGAGGCCATCTACGACCCTTGCCTTCATTTTCTTTTGCAAAATGGAGTAAACTTCAAAATTGAGTAAAAGTTACTCCAATCATTACTCTATTTTTTATTCCAAAAAAGAATATTCTATTTTATATTCTTTCCTCTCTTAAAATTATATTATTATCTTTTATTTAGTATTTACAATTTTAATATATTTTTAATTTTCACTTTTCACTTTTCAATTTTAGCAACATCTAATGTTTTATTTTCGCACATTTCAGTTTTAGCAACATCTAATATTTTATATTTGCATCATTCATTTTTTGTACAATTATAACTAATTTTACATAAAATTAACTTATAATTTTACATAAAATTAATAAATGCATGAAAATTAATTTATCAAAATTATACGCCAAAGTCAAGATGTAAAATTAATATTATAAAGATATTACTTAAACATAATTAAGTATATATAAGAGATAAATTAAAATAGTTAAATAATAAAAATAATAAAGTAATAGTGAATAGTAATGGAGGAGATGAATAGCGTCACTCCAAATTTGGAGCGACACTATTCATCCCCGTTTTGCAGCTAAAAGTGCAGTAGTGATGGAGACCAATTACTCCAAAAACTACCTGCATTATAGCAACTGCAGTTGGCGTCGGTGATGAGCCGAAGGTATATATTCAAATTCAATTTTTGACTTTTCTTGGAAATAAATATCATTATTAGTAGTTTTTTAACTCAATTAGAAAAGGTGTATTTATCACGTTTAAATGCTCTTTCTTTGTCTTATCTAAAACTGTTAAATTTTCGGCCGTTTCATAGACCAATAATAATATAAAATAACTTTGTATAGTGGAAAAACTTGATGTGATTAAAAATAATGCCTTGCTTAAGAAGCACAACGCAACGACAAGCCGAACACCGGCGTTGGCACCGGCAGAAAAACCCGGAAAATTTTCCGGGATTGATTTCAAACGCTGGCAGCAGAAGATGTTCTTCTACTTAACTACGTTATGTCTACAGAAGTTCATCAAGGAAGATGTTCCTGATCTGCCGGATAAAACTCCAGATAATGAACGCTTTCTCGTGATTGAAGCGTGGAAGCATTCTGATTTTTTATGCAAGAATTATATTCTTAGCGGACTGGATGATAATCTGTATAATGTATACAGTAGCATGGAGACATCCAAAGAATTGTGGAATGCGCTTGAAAAGAAATATAAGACTGAAGATGCCGGGATGAAGAAATTCGTTGCCGCAAAATTTCTGGACTACAAAATGATAGATAGCAAGTCTGTTATTACTCAAGTCCAGGAATTGCAAGTGATTATTCATGATCTACTTGCTGAAGGTCTTGTAATCAACGAAGCATTCCAAGTAGCAGCAATGATTGAGAAGTTGCCTCCGTTGTGGAAGGACTTCAAAAATTATTTGAAACACAAACGAAAGGAAATGTCCCTTGAAGATCTCATTGTTCGGTTGAGAATTGAAGAGGACAATAAAGCTGCTGAAAGGAGAGGCCGTGGAAATTCAACAATAATGGGAGCAAATATTGTTGAAGCTAACAAAAAGAGGAAGAAGGCTTCTGGTCCGAAATACAACCCAAGCAAGAAGCGGTTCAGTGGAAACTGCTACAACTGTGGGAAATCCGGACACAAATCTACGGAGTGTCGTGCTCCGAAGAAAGACAAGAAAAGGGGTCAAGCAAACATGGTAGTAAACCATGATGATGTTGATAACTTGTGTGCCATGCTCTCTGAATGTAACTTGGTGGGAAATCCTAAACTGTGGTGGTTTGATTCAGGAGCCACTCGCCATGTTTGTGGAGTTAGAGAGGCTTTTGCTACCTATGCTCTTGCTGAACCCGGAGAGACAGTTTATATGGGAAATGCTTCAACAGCAAAAGTTGAAGGATATGGGAAGGTATTTCTAAAAATGACTTCTGGCAAGGTCATGACTTTGAACAATGTCCTTCATGTTCCCGAAATGAGAAAGAATTTAGTCTCTACTGGACTTCTTGTTAAGCACGGTTTTAAGTGCGTTTTTGTATCCAACAAGGTTGTAATTAGTAAGAATGGAATATTTGTGGGAAAAGGTTACCTCACCGAGGGCCTTTTCAATCTCAATGTAATGGTTGTTGAAAATAATAATAATATTCCAGCTTCTTCTTACTTACTTGAGTCAAATGATTTATGGCATGTGCGTTTGGGTCATGTCAATTATAAAACCTTGCGGAAAATGATTAACTTGGAAGTACTGCCCAAGTTTGAATGCGAAAAATCAAAATGTCAAATATGTGTGGAATGTAAGTATGTTAAACATCCTTATAAGTCAGTTGAAAGGAATTCGAATCCTTTAGACTTAATTCACACAGATATTTGTGACATGAAGTCAATACCATCTCGCGGTGGAAAGAAGTATTTCATAACTTTTATTGACGATGGTACTCGATATTGCTATGTTTACTTACTGAATAGTAAAGATGAAGCAATAGACGCATTCAGGCAATACAAAAATGAAGTTGAAACGCAACTTAACAAGAAAGTAAAAATGATAAGAAGTGATAGGGGTGGTGAATATGAATCTCCTTTTGAAGAAATATGTTTAGAATATGGAATTATTCATCAAACAACAGCCCCTTACACGCCCCAATCTAATGGGATTGCGGAAAGAAAGAATCGCACATTAAAGGAGATGATGAATGCGTTGTTGATAAGTTCTGGTTTGCCACAGAACTTGTGGGGGGAAGCCATTCTTACGGCTAATCGAATATTAAATCGAGTGCCCCATAGCAAAACACAATCCATTCCTTATGAACAATGGAAAGGAAGGAAGCCCAACTTGAATTATTTTAAAGTGTGGGGGTGTTTGGCAAAAGTGCAAGTTCCTAAACCCAAAAGGGTAAAGATAGGACCGAAAACCGTTGATTGTGTTTTCATAGGATATGCGACAAATAGTAAAGCATATCGATTTCTGGTTCATAAATCAGAAAATCCCGAGATTCATAATAATACGGTTATAGAATCAGATAATGCTGAGTTTTTTGAAAATATATATCCGTATAAAAAGGAATGTGAGTCGTTTGGTAAAGGATCTAAACGACCTCGGGAAGAAACAAAAGAAAGTACATGTAATCAGGAGAATCCAAGACGTAGTAAACGTCAAAGAACGTCTACTTCATTTGGACCAGATTTTGTGACTTTCTTATTGGAGAATGAGCCTCAAACATTTAAAGAAGCTATGACTTCTTCGGAATCATTGTTTTGGAAAGAGGCAGTCAATAGTGAAATAGAATCCATATTGAACAACCATACCTGGGAATTGGTTGATCTTCCTCCTGGAAATAAACCTTTGGGTTCTAAATGGATTTTTAAGAGAAAAATCAAAGATGATGGCACTATTGATAAATTCAAGGCAAGGCTCGTAGTCAAAGGGTATAGACAACGAGAAGGTCTAGACTACTTTGATACATACTCTCCAGTTACAAGAATTACGTCCATACGGATGTTAGTAGCATTAGCTGCAGTGTATGGTCTTGAAATTCATCAAATGGATGTTAAGACGGCCTTCTTAAATGGAGAGTTGGAGGAAGAAATTTACATGGAACAACCCGAAGGGTTTGTGGTTCCAGGTAAAGAAAAGAAGGTATGTAGACTTGTTAAGTCTCTTTACGGACTAAAACAAGCACCCAAACAATGGCATGCGAAATTTGACCAAACAATGTTGTCAAATGGTTTTAAGATAAATGAATGTGATAAATGCGTGTACATTAAAAATGTTCCAAATCACATAGTCATTGTTTGCCTATATGTGGATGATATGTTGATAATGAGTAATGACATTGCCAACATAAATGCTACTAAGCGTATGTTCAATAGCAAATTTGATATGAAAGACTTGGGAGTTGCTGATTTAATTTTGGGAATTAAGATCAATAAGACTCCTCAAGGTCTGGCATTGTCACAATCTCATTATATTAAGACAGTACTTGAAAAATTCAAGCACTTGGGCTTTAAAGTTGCAAAGACTCCAATTGACGTGAATCTTGCATTAGCAAAGAACAAAGGCCAAAGCATATCACAATTGGATTATGCTCGTGTATTGGGATGCTTAATGTATATCATGAATTGTACACGACCAGACATAGCTTGTGCTATAAGTAAACTGAGTCGATATACGAGCAATCCAGGCCAATCTCATTGGATGGCAATGAAACGAGTTTTGGGATATTTAGAACATACCCAGAACTTTGAATTGCACTACAGTAATTTTCCTGCGGTGATTGAGGGATACTGTGATGCAAATTGGATCACCGGTTCAACCGATTCTAAGTCCACGAGTGGATATGTTTTCACTATTGGTGGAGGAGCGGTATCTTGGAAGTCGTCCAAACAAACATGTATTGCCCGCTCTACAATGGAGGCTGAATTCATAGCCTTAGATAAAGCCGGTGAAGAAGCTGAATGGCTCCGGAATTTCTTGGAAGACATTCCATTTTGGCCCAAACCGTTGACATCAATATGCATACATTGTGATAGTCAAGCGGCAATTGGAAGGGCTGGGAGCGTCATGTATAACGGTAAATCTCGTCATATACGACGAAGACATAAAACCGTTAGGCAATTACTCTCTAGAGGAATTATCACAATTGACTATGTAAAGTCAAGTGATAATGTGTCGGATCCACTTACAAAAGGCCTAACTAGAGAGGTAGTTGAGAAATCATCAAGGGGAATGGGGCTATGGCCGAGAACAAGTCATTGTGGCGGTAACTCTACCTAGAAGACTGGAGATCCCAAGATCTAGGTTCAAAGAGATCAAACAAAGTCATTAATGACGGTTCAACATTGTCAAATAAAATTTTAGTCCATTCTCGTGATGAGACAATGTTCAGTACCAAGGATAAAGCATTAAGGCTTTTTAATGATTTCTAAATTTGATACGGGGTATATCAAATAGTGTATCTACAGGATGACACGTTTAGGAATCACCTATTTAAGTGTGAAGTGTGAGCCGCTTCAAGGAGAACTTTGTAAGGCCAGTTCTCTACGCACTTATGAACCAGGCGGTGTTCATGGCTGAAACGAACACAACAATGAGAACCAAAGACGGTTAAGGGTTGATTGTGTGACTTATGGTTGTCTAGGTATACACCAAAGATCGACGGTTCAAAGATATCAAATCTACCGATTGACCGAGTATATCCGACATAAGTTTACTACGGAAAGTTCAAAGGGAAACCTACTTATCCAGATGCAATTAATCCTTGCTTGTAAATCACACAGTTTTTCATGCATACTTCCGTGATATAGCCATTCCCCATTCATGTGGGGGATTGTTGAGGTTTTATTTTAAGATGTAATATTCTTAAAATGAGGGTGAATGGGAAATGGAGGGAAAATGAAATTTTGAGTAAAATTTTAAGTTTCCCCCTCTTAACAATGAGACATTGTCCCATATTGGAAGTGGAAGACATTTTTGGTGGGTATATATATAATTGCTCTTCTTGTAGCTCTTAAAGAGTTAAGAAGAAAGCAAGCCTCGCGCCGTCGTCGTCGTCGCTCGCTCGGCTCGGCTTCGGCTACGGCTACGGCTACGGCTTCGGCTTCGGCTTCGGCTTCGGCTTCGGATTTGGATTTGGATTTGGATTTGGTCAAATGATCGATTGATTGATTAATTTTTTTGGACCAAATTTATTTGTTAATAGTAAATATTAACGTAAGATTATCCGTATTTGTAACGGATATTTTCCAATCCGTGTATTTGATCATTGGCAGCCGGATAATGGTCTTCCCACCATGAAGTGCTTGCTCCACCATGAAGTGCTTGCTCCACCATGAATGTAATGCTTGCTCCACCATGAAGGGTGGACGTTTGGCTTGCACTCCCTCTTGCTTGCTATAAATAGGAGCAGCAAATGTTGAAGCGAAACACTCGGAACTCAACTGAAATTAACAAGAACTCAACATACAATTAGCTATACATTGCATTCCTTCCTCTCAGCATTTCCATTCGATTTTCTGAGTATCTCCTCCTTTGTTCTGCATTGTTTTTAAACTTCAAACAAAGCAACTGTAAGTGTGATTTGCTACCGAACTTTGTGTTCGCCGAAACACTGGGGTTTGAAGTACCGCTACACCAGTGTGTAATTCGTTCTATCCTGGGAGGAAATAATCCATTACCTTGGGTACTAGGAGGGGATTAAATTCCTTAAGGAAACACTGTGAATTCAGTGGGCTCGAATTCATTATTATTGTTTCATTACGTTAACTTATATTTTGCAGAATTAATATTTACAAATACAGGAATATTGACCGGGAATAACAAACATCTCAATGTTTTATACATTAAATTTTTTTGACTCTTCTATCCGTCGACCTAACACAGCTCTTTCTTCTTCATCTAGACTTGGAATTGGATATATTTTAACGAATACACATAATTACATAGGAGCTATTAATTGATTAATTATTTAAAAATTTATAATTTGGGTTGTAGCACTTGTATTTCTTTAATTCTGTGCCACCACATGTTCCACTTTGAGTCATTGCTCTTAAATGGAGATACTATTAATATCTTTTTTTAATTATTTCTTGTTTGGGTGGGTGAAGGTGGGGTTGGTTGCTAATTATCAAAAAGTTGCTGGACAAAGAGACCTTTATTTGGGGAGGGCCGCGTTTGATACAGACACTCTAATTTAATGCAAGTTGGTTGCTTCCACTGCTCAAACTCATGACTTATATGTCACATGAAGACAACGTTATCGTTGCTTCAAGGTTCCCTTCAATTAGGTTACTCTATCTCTAACTGTTTAATTGCATTTATGTCCCCCAAATTAATTAAAGATGTCCTTCTATGTAACATTAATTGCTTGCGTATCAAAAGTATATAAGAACAGAAAAGAGACATGTCAAGAAGAAAACAAAGAGAAAGAGTATTGTTGTTTGTCATTTTGTTAAAAATGGAGGGGCTCTTTGGCGATAACGAAAGAGCACTATAGATATTTTTGTTTTTCAGAAGTAAATAAAAACAAAATGACCTGTTTTTAGTAGTGTTGTCTGTTTTCTGAAAAGAGTTGATCTCCTTTCATTTCTCTCTTAAGATGATCTAAAATCAAACAAAACTATAAATAAAAACAATAAATAATATATTTGAAAAAGTATCTATTGATATCGAATTTTATCCAGTATCATTTGAAAATAAGGGAACTGAACATCTTATTAGCTCCCTCGATGGTCTATCGGAAACAACTTCTCTTTGCTTCTAATGCAGGGATAAAATATCCGTACACACTATCCTCCCCAGAGCCACTTGTGAGAATTCACTGAATTTGTTAATATTTTTGTTGTAATTTTTCAGAATAAAACCTCAGTTGATAGATTCGTTCGTGAATATGTTGTGCTGGAGGAAGGACTAGTACCTCGTATAAAATTTATACGAGGTGCTTTAACATATAATCAATAATGCAGACAATGAAACCAGTTGGCTATTTGTGTAAATATCTCTTTGTAAAATAGCCTATATTTGTCTGAGACCTCTGATTGAGGATGAACGAATCAGTTAGTACCTCATGAAGGCAGGTTGAAAGATCCATTCTTCAACAAATGACCTTAGTGGAAGGGTTGACCCTTTGGTGTTAGCAGCCATAAGCCCTTAATGTCAAGGGACTATACATTGATACCTCAACTTGTGCAGCTTATAAGTTTCCTTCTACATTTATTATCAACTATGTCTATTTCAACAAAAAAAAATCAATCATATCATTAATGTATCATTTGTCAACCATATCAATAATTAAGTAGTAGTTAATAGATTAACATCCCCTTCACAAACAACAATGTAATTTATCAACTCTTGTCTCATCATTTTCTGTTTTTGTAGCTTTCTTGACAATAAGAAGGATGCTTTATTGCTCCTATTTTATGCACTTTTTTCTTTTTCCTTTTCGTTTCAAACGCTATCTGTGTGAACTTGCTCATATTATCAGTTTCAAGCTAGGATAAAGAAACGAGGTTGCTGTAGGTTGGCAACCAACTTAAAACTTATCAATTCATCAGGACTGTGTCTGGCTTTGTTAAAGACTAACAGAAATGATGGAGCAATTTTATAATGCCTCATCATTTTGTTATTTTGGTAATAGCTGTTGCACCATATAATGATATGAATGCAGAATGAACAATAATAACAAGAAAATGTTCATAATAAATGAGAAACTGAAAAAAGGTATCAAGAATAAAA
This sequence comes from Nicotiana tomentosiformis, assembly GCF_000390325.3. Lineage (NCBI taxonomy): Eukaryota > Viridiplantae > Streptophyta > Magnoliopsida > Solanales > Solanaceae > Nicotiana > Nicotiana tomentosiformis. Next base: position 117,457,605 of record NC_090818.1, read on the forward strand.
CAATATTAAAGGTAGTGTCTACAACAAAGTATCCACCAAAAACAATAATAAAAGACCTAGCTGCCCACATTAATATACAATTTCTCCAACAACCAAAAAAGGGAAAAAAATAAAAGTGAGCAAACTTAGTGCATATGTTTCAATCTGTGTGCACAATATACTCTTTGTACAAAGTACATTCTAATTTCTAGCTATCACTACTTTCTTGTTTGAGCCGTGAAAACAGCCTCTTGCAGTAAAGTAAGGTAAGACTGCGTACAATAGATCCTTGTGGTCCGTCTCTTTCCCAGACCCCGCCAATAACGGAAGCTTAGTGTACCAAGCTGCCTTTTTTTACTACTTCCTTCTTCCTGTTTGAAATGGGCTTCCTGGGCTCATACTTGTGGAAGCTTTAGAAAAAAAGCTTTGAGAAGAATGTTTTCTGCCTATCTTAACATCCATTAAATCAGCAACAATCCCAGGCTGAGTAATCTTCATTTCATCTACTATTGTCGCGCCATTGCTGCTCAACATCTTGATGACCATTGACATTTTGGGGCGGAGGCTGGCGTTCTCTTGCACGCAGAGTAGGCCAACTTTCAAGAATCGGACAGCTTCATCGCTCGAAATTTCTCTATCCAAAACAGGGTCCACTAGCTCTAATAGTTGGTCAGAATTGTACATTTCCCATGCCTAGCAAACAATAAACACCAACACAAGTTGATCCTCTCATGTCATATCATTCCAACAAACTAACATCAACATCTTAATAAGTCAAAATCATGGTTCCCATTTAGATATTTTCATTCAAATATAGGTAAATTTTAGATTATTAATAGTAGGATTCACACGAAGGGGAGCCGTGGCATAACTCGTAAATATGCTGCCATGTGACCATGAGGTCACAGGTTCGAGTCGTGAAAACAGTCTCTGTGCAAAAATGTAGGGTAAGGTTGCGTGCAATAGACCATTGTGGTCCGGCTCTTCCCAGGACTCCGCGCATAGCGAGCGCTTAATGCAACTGGCTGCCCTTTAATAGTAGAGTTCACACTGGTCAAAAGTAATTACCTTGTTAACTAGGAAATGCTCTCCTCTAGTAATGTCAAATGCAACTACAGGAGAACCGCTGGCTATTTCTAGTAACACAACTCCAAAGCTATAAACATCTGATTTGCGTGTTAAATGTCCACTGACGGCGTATTCTGGAGAAAGATAGCCTCTTTAGGGCATAAGATCATGAGTTCAAGAAATTCACAACATGATCAGCACAACAAAAACTAGGAAGAACAACATGAGTACTTTTCAAAATTCAAAAAGAACATATATATCTAACTAATGTTAACTTACAAGGTTCCAGCAACTCGGGTACTAATGTGTGACATGTTCTCTGAAAATAGCCTAGCCAAACCAAAATCTGCAATTTTTGGTGTAAAATCCTCATCAAGTAGTATGTTGCTGGCTTTAATATCCCTATGTACAACATGTGGACTCACTTCTTCATGTAGATATGAAAGTCCTTTTGCTATTCCTATTGAAATTTCTTTCCTTAGTGTCCATGTAAATTTACTTCTGTTTTGCTCCCCACCTGCTTAGTCAAATCAAGAAACAACCTCAAGATTTTGTTTTAATAACCGTGGTGTCTGATGCATCTCGCGCACATCTCGACTAATTCCACGAGATACCTTGGAGCAACGGTAAAATTATCTCCGTATGACCTATAAGTCACGGGTTCGAGCCGTGTAATCAGCTACTGATGCTTGCATCAGGAGAGGTTGCCTACATTGCACCCTTGGATGCGGCCCTTCCCCGGCCCCTGCGTAAACGCGGGATGCGTCGTTTAACGGGCTGCTTTTTTTTTAATACCTGCTACATTCCACCGGTACAGGAAAACAAAGAAATTACCTAAGAATGTTTGGGAAAGACTGTTATTTTCCATGTAATCATAGACTAAAAGTCTCTTTGCTCCATCAACACAACATCCTCTGAGGTTGACAAGGTTTTCATGTTTAATATCAGACAATGCAGCTATTTCTGATACAAATTCCCTTTCACCTCGCATTGATTCCAATTCAACTGATAGAACTTTTACAGCCACAAAAATTCCATCTTGAAGCTTACCCTTTTCAAGAAAAGCCACAAAATAAACATCAAAAAACAATTAATACACCTTAAACAAACCAAAACTCACAACCCCTTTTTCTTTTTTTCTTGGAACTCAACTATTTTTTGGAAAAAGAAAAAAAATATTTTTTAGAAAAAACTCACCTTGTAAACAGAACCAAAACCACCCTCTCCAATTTTATTTGAAGCTCTAAATCCATGAGTTGCAGCTTTCAATTCATTGTAAGAGTACACTGTAAAATGCTGGGAAATTTGTCCACCTGTTTTTAGAATTCATATTCTTAAGAAAATACCCTTCTAGTACAAGTTGAGGAATTTAAACCAGAATTATCAAAGACGACAAAAAAATAATGAGATTTTTAAGTAAAACAAAATGGTTTGAGAAGCTACCATATGGGATTTGGCTGCCCTCTAAAGTAGCTGATGATGAGCTAAAACACTTGAGAAATGGAAAAGAAAACTTCATAATTCTTGAATATGAAACTCAGTCTTGAATTTTGGTTATGCAATTTAGTTATAAGCACCAACTTTTTATTAAAACATTAATGGGAAAGAGTGTGAAAACCAAGGAGAAGAGGAGTGGGAGGAAAAGCAACAGAAAGGGAGGAGTTTCATTGATTAGAATTGTTTATATATTTGATGCAATGCCCATAGATTTTGACTCTTGCCAAGACTTTTTAAATATGTGATTCTTTTTATATAATGTTTTCTCTTGGCCTGCTCCAGCTAACAATTTTGGTTTTTTTTTATTACAACGTCCTCAGAATATTTCAACTAACTCAGCAAATGATAGACTTTGGATAATAGAATATTCAATAAAGGGTCGTTTGTTACTATGGATAAGCAAAAATAATCATGAATAAAAATTTAGTATTATCATATCCCTTGTTTGGTTACTAATTCTGGATAAGTTATCTCATGATTAAAAATAGTATCAGAATAACTTATACCTGCAAGATAGTAGAATAGAAATTCAGGATAAATTATTTCAGGATAAAACAGTAAATTTGACAATCCTTGGATTAATAAAATATACCAAACATAATAAAAATAATACCATAATAACTAGTTCCAATATAACTAATCTCAGTATAACTACTATAATCTCAGCATAACTAATCCCACCGTAACTTGTGTTCAAATCAAATTACCCCGAAAGAGTCTATTGTACTGATCGCGTGAAAAATATTTATGTCAAAATTCACTGACTATAAAAAGATCGTTATATTGTTCGTTTATATGAGTTAAATTCTTCTATATATGACATTTCTATAATATTAGAGTGGGTAATAACTAAAGCTATACAAATTCACCTTTTTTAGTTTTTTTTTAATGTATTTATAATTTTGACTTAGTTACTCGGACCTTGAACGAATATAGAACACTCTATGCATCGAACTGTACTTTAATTTTGACCTAGTTCCCTTATATTCATTGAAAGTAGATTACATAATAGTACTAGGTTCTTTGGAACTCTCAACCATGTTCTTAGACAAGTAAACGAATTAGACTTTTGCTACAACAGTTTCTCACCTTTGTATAGATTCAAATTAAGTAAATTTCACTTAACATTCTATAAATATTCTTTCATTATTTTTATATGAGAAAACTTGTACTAGTAGAGTTCTATATTGTGTAGTTTCTGAATATTTAACTTTTAATTAAAAATAAATTAACAGTCCATTTACTACAGCTAGCTTTAGAGCCTTTATATCATTCTTCCTTGTTGGGTCCAAACACACACACAAGTATACGTGGTCTAGAAGTAATAAAGTGATAAGAAAATATTGTTCTCACGAGAATTTATGATTCACTACTGTCTAAACTAAACTAGTTACGAGTTATTTGTTCAAGAGGTTTTGAGGAAGATGATGGTGGTATTTACTAACTAAATTACTACGAAACTAATAAGCAAATAATAGAAAAAGATCGCAAGTAGAGCAAATAACACGTAGAAGTGAATTCAATATGATGGGGATATTCCGGCTTTATGGGATTAATATCTCTCCTATTGCATTCTTACGGTTGATTTAATCAATTGATTTATCTAATTTGTTGATTAACGGGGTTTATTATGCTCGTGAAGTTCTTTCGGCGCTTCGCTCGCCTATTCAAGCCAATCTAAGACTATAGGTCTATAGAATCAGGATTAACAAGAACACATGTATATTTCCCGCAAAAATAACCAAGTAAGACAACTACAATATGTCTATCCTAATCACGAATCTATTTTTTGATGCCCGAATTCAAGAACTTACTCTATTCAATTCTTATATGCAATCTATAGCCACTTTCGAGTTCAACTTTAAATTCGTAAATAGTATTCTATTGTTAGCTACGCAATAGAATAATTAAGTGCAAGATTGAAAAAATAAATTAACATGATAATTCAAGCAAAACAATCAACTGTCAAACTACAATAGTCAATAACGACCCATAACCCCAGAATAATGAGGTTCTTAGCCACTCATGTTCATAACAATAATCAAAATATTATTTTTAAACATAAAAGTTATGAATACTAGATGAATGAAGGAATAATTGATAATTCCGTACTCCGTTTGTGTTTCTATGCCTTTGCCGCCTTCAAAATTGAACAACCTCCTTAATAATCACATTTAGGGGGTAGTTATAGATTAGGGTAGGAGTCTCAAGCCCAAAATTGAGTAAAAAATAATTTATTCTCGGATTGGGGAACCAGGCTTTAGAGCTCGCGAGGCCTGGTCTGTAGCATGGTTGAGCGCGCCTCAGACGAGGTGAGGTCTAGTCTGCTCCGAGGTTGAGCACGCCTTAGACCAGGTGGGACGAGGTCTTGGGCGAGGTACCCTTGCTTTGCTCCGATTTTCTCCTTTTCGTGCTCTTTTTTGTGTATCTTCAACTTCATTGTGTGCAATCTTCATGCATTTTCATCCTTCAACGATCCTACACATAAAAACGAGATAATTAAGCTCAAGTATCGCACAATTAATCATTAGAATACTAAAATATAAGGTAAACAATACACTACATTTATAGCCAAACATCATTCCCTTGGCTTCCTTTTATTTGTCGAAGAACTATAACATGTGGTCCACGTACTAATAGTTATCTCCTAATTTAAGTTATGTTTGTCTTTATATGAGAAAAATCATACATTTATATTGATCCTAATATGATGTTTAAGGTTAACTTAGAGTATTTATTTATAATACAGTCTAAGCATGTTAAAGATTCTTAAACGAATTAAAATTTTCTTAATTACTACTATAGAAAGTTTATAAAAGAATTTTATTGGTCTGATATATTTGGATTCGTGCAGCATATGCTCACTAAAAAAATATTGCCCATCAAGTGTTTCTCCATTTATTGAACCTGAACCCGAGACTTTTGTTTAAGGGCGGAAAGATCTCATACGTCTCACTAGATTTTTATTCATCATCTCACCATATCCATCCATATCTCCGCAGATAAATTAAAATTATTTTAACCTGTAATTTTCATGAACAATATATTAAACAGTTGACTTAATACAAAAACTTTTACTATTTATTAGGTAGATCATTGAGATACTTTTGTATCGTGACGTAACAAGTAATAGCTTCCCCGTTACGTACCTTCTAATTTCCCCGGCGGCAACTCATAAAATAATAATCTCAAATAAATTAGTCCCTAAGAGAAACCAGGCACATTCACATTTATTTAAAATAAAAAAAGCCAAGTAGAAAAATAAGATATTTGGGGAAAATAAAAATGCACATTCACATTTATTTAAAATAAAAAAAGCCAAGTAGAAAAATAAGATATTTGGGGAAAATAAAAATTTAACGTAATCATATCTAGGAGAATCCAAGCTGACGAAATATATATAATTTTGTTGCACGTCGGGTATATAATAGTAACATTCAAAGTGATTAAGAAAAGATTTTATATTATTTTACACATCGCGCGTTTTAAGGTTTTAAATTGAATACTTGTGCTATTTTACGTAGTATCAGAATTGATATTTTTAAGGTTTTGATAATTAGTATATATTCACGCACTTAATTATGTATCCCCATTTAATTAAGTTCAAGTGTGAATATATATGTTTAGATTTATTCAACAGATAATTAACTAAATTTTGTAAAGCGAAGAAAGACAGGAATTTAGAATTCCAAAATTATGGAATGAAAGCTTAGGTTGCCATGGCTGACCATCTTAATTAAGATCAAGCTAGTTGTCTTCTTTATAACACGGAGGACCACTAGTCCAAGCTTGAGAAATTGCAACGTACGTGCATGTTTTTTTTTTTTTGTGTATACGGATAAAATCGGGCTCGCCCCTTTGTTTGACTAATCGAGACTGGAATATGATATATTAAGGTCCGACCTCGAGTCATATCGAACCAAGGTGTGAAGTTATATCGCCAAGCTCGAGACCTCAGGACCGAACAAAATTGAGATCATGCGAGATCGAGGGAAACTTGCTGAGTCGGATAACAGAAAGACGAAATATCCGCGATCGAGCGTAGATCACGGCGGAGATCTCGACATGTATCAAGGATAGGTCAATTAATTAGCCAATCATGAGATTTCTTACTTCATTTAGAACTGTATCAAGAGTAGGACTCCCCTACTATATAAAGGAGGTCTGATCATTTGTAAAGCATCATCACATTTACGCAACATAAAGCAATATACTGTCTTTTTCTTATATCAGTAGAAACTTCTCTTGGTTTAAGGGTGATCGAACTTGAGGGCCAAGGCTATTCGATTCGTTTGGTTTGAATTTATTTCTTTTATCGTCAAATTCAATATTAAAATATTCTCTTAATTTACGTCAAGTTATATCACGTATCCTTAAAATCACGTATAAATTTAATTGTTATCCATTTTTAAGATAAACATCATGTTAATCATTCGCCATTCGATCTGTATTCGAAACCGACCTTGCTAATTTGGATTTATCACTAAGGTCGTAAAAAGTTTCCTACCAAAAAGTTCTTCATTTTGAAGGCACACACATTAGACCGATATTGATGGTAATTATGTGCATGCCTTAATTAATAATAGCATGAAAAGTGTATTGGCTTTGTATTGTAAGATAAGAAGAAAGAAAACCTAAGTACAGTGGGGAAATTAAATATATGTAAAAAGACTTTGAATTGGTCTTAGATGCCTTACGAATCAGTTATTTTGGAACTTGTTTATTACATATAGTTTTGTTATTGCAAGTATTTCGAGAGTGAGAGAATGAGTCTTGGATTGAGGAAATGGGAGACTTGCATGTGTTATTTAACAAATGTGATATAGATTACCACATACTTATATATATATATATATATATATATATATATATATATATATATATATATATATATATATATATATATATATGTGCGCGCGCGCGCGCTTAGGTCATGATTTGTGTATTTAATTTAGCGGACGGTAGGGGCCGGGTGGTAAAATGGTTAAAAGAAAACAGTTAATCATCCATATTATTCACTAAAAATGAGTTGGATAATGAATTTTTAAAAACGGATCAAATATGAATAAGAACCATATTATCCATTTAGAAAATGGATAACCAATAGGTAATCAATGGATAACTAATGGGTTTAACTTTTACATTTATAAAATCTCAAATTGGGGGTTCCTAAGTTTGGAGACTAGGAATTCTCTCAAAAGTGATCATATTCGTGAAGCCATGGATAATATGGGTTACCCTTATTATCCGCCGGTTAACCCGTTTTTATCCGCATAAAATATGGGTCAGGTCGAATAATTTATCCGTTTTTTCATTACTCTTCTCGACCCGTCCCATATCCAACCCCACCCCGCCCGTTTGGCACCCGTCGCCGACGGGTTTAGGACGTGTTAAGAGCATCAATTATGTGGATATAAACCTTAGCAATTTAGTCTCTTGAAATCTAAGAACCATTGATCTTTCTCAAAGGTACAACACAAAGTAAATATGAAATCATACTAGCATAGGAATATTTTGTGATTAATCATACACATTAAAACGGGAAAACTTGTATTTATAGATGAGAAGAGAATGAAAGTTTGAAAGAATTAGAATATACAAACCCGGCTCTTTGAGAATCTTAACACAATCAATGAGGGACAAGTGTTCTCTAATACACTTCGTGCAGTGGCGAATGCATGCAGTGTGATAGTTATAGATTCATTTGAACTAATAACTTTAGTTCCAGCGCTTACACGTGGTAAAAAAAACTCAATAACTAAACTAAAATAATTGATTTTAAAATCAGTAAATCAAATGAGTTGTGATAGAATTCAGACGTATATGTAGAATTTTTTGTAAACGGCACCATTCTAAACGTGAAAAAATAATTAAATTACTGTAATAATATCATATTTAAAATAAAAAAAAACACAGCAAAGGAATCAGTTCTTTGATAATCCACTAGTTCAGTGGTTTGATAATCTCTAAGAGGTCAGCGGTTTTAACCCCTCTAGGCGCATATATTTTTTAGATAAGGCACACAACTATTAAAACATAAAATGAGGATGTGGAGGTCCGAATTTGCAGCCTCACAAAGAAATGTTCACTCTAACCGCATAAGCTACTTAGCTTTTTGTGTCAATCAGTGTCACTTTACTACAATTACTGTTTACTTGTTTCTTCATTTGGATTATATATGAATAAATTAGTAAAAAAAATAGAGAAAGCAGTATTACATAATAATGCTTGTACTAAGGTAGATTCGTCCCTAGTAGAATTTCGAACTCGAATTCACAAAGTTAAAGTTCCAAAACTGTCTCTACCCTCTCGCATGTGTAACCCGGTTATTGGGTCTATACATGGATTAAAAAAAAATTTCGAACATTGAGAAGTTAAAAAATGAGTAGTCTTTAATTACATTTGGTAAATGGGCGGCCTGGGTTAAATTTGGGTGGGTTAAAACAGATTGTGTTGATATACGGGTCAGACCCAACCTGCCCAAAATTTGTTTGAGTCAAAATGAGTTGGATCAAAATGAGTCAAACAACAGGTCATAATCCAACCCGTCCAAATATTACTCAAATGAAATTGTATTATGTGTGCTGCAAGTTACAATTATTCATCATTTGTTTTGGTTTTCGTTTTCAGTCATCATCTTTTCTGTAAAAGAATGACACAAACAAACGTTTAATACACGTTTTCAAACTGGAGTAAAAATCACGTAGATTTTAATATCCAACAAAACGCCACGAAGGCTTAACTCTCCAAAACGGGAGTACACAAACCACAAAGGTTTTAGTTTGCAGAATAATAAGAATAACACAAGTACAGAAATAAATATTAAATTCCTTAAGATTGTTATTCCCGGTCAATATTCCTGTATTTGTAAATATTAATTCTGCAAAATATAAGTTAACGTAATGAAACAATAATAATGAATTCGAGCCCACTGAATTCACAGTGTTTCCTTAAGGAATTTAATCCCCTCCTAGTACCCAAGGTAATGGATTATTTCCTCCCAGGATAGAACGAATTACACACTGGTGTAGCGGTACTTCAAACCCCAGTGTTTCGGCGAACACAAAGTTCGGTAGCAAATCACACTTACAGTTGCTTTGTTTGAAGTTTAAAAACAATGCAGAACAAAGGAGGAGATACTCAGAAAATCGAATGGAAATGCTGAGAGGAAGGAATGCAATGTATAGCTAATTGTATGTTGAGTTCTTGTTAATTTCAGTTGAGTTCCGAGTGTTTCGCTTCAACATTTGCTGCTCCTATTTATAGCAAGCAAGAGGGAGTGCAAGCCAAACGTCCACCCTTCATGGTGGAGCAAGCATTACATTCATGGTGGAGCAAGCACTTCATGGTGGAGCAAGCACTTCATGGTGGGAAGACCATTATCCGGCTGCCAATGATCAAATACACGGATTGGAAAATATCCGTTACAAATACGGATAATCTTACGTTAATATTTACTATTAACAAATAAATTTGGTCCAAAAAAATTAATCAATCAATCGATCATTTGACCAAATCCAAATCCAAATCCAAATCCGAATCCGAATCCGAATCCGAAGCCGAAGCCGAAGCCGAAGCCGAAGCCGTAGCCGTAGCCGTAGCCGAAGCCGAGCCGAGCGAGCGACGACGACGACGGCGCGAGGCTTGCTTTCTTCTTAACTCTTTAAGAGCTACAAGAAGAGCAATTATATATATACCCACCAAAAATGTCTTCCACTTCCAATATGGGACAATGTCTCATTGTTAAGAGGGGGAAACTTAAAATTTTACTCAAAATTTCATTTTCCCTCCATTTCCCATTCACCCTCATTTTAAGAATATTACATCTTAAAATAAAACCTCAACAATCCCCCACATGAATGGGGAATGGCTATATCACGGAAGTATGCATGAAAAACTGTGTGATTTACAAGCAAGGATTAATTGCATCTGGATAAGTAGGTTTCCCTTTGAACTTTCCGTAGTAAACTTATGTCGGATATACTCGGTCAATCGGTAGATTTGATATCTTTGAACCGTCGATCTTTGGTGTATACCTAGACAACCATAAGTCACACAATCAACCCTTAACCGTCTTTGGTTCTCATTGTTGTGTTCGTTTCAGCCATGAACACCGCCTGGTTCATAAGTGCGTAGAGAACTGGCCTTACAAAGTTCTCCTTGAAGCGGCTCACACTTCACACTTAAATAGGTGATTCCTAAACGTGTCATCCTGTAGATACACTATTTGATATACCCCGTATCAAATTTAGAAATCATTAAAAAGCCTTAATGCTTTATCCTTGGTACTGAACATTGTCTCATCACGAGAATGGACTAAAATTTTATTTGACAATGTTGAACCGTCATTAATGACTTTGTTTGATCTCTTTGAACCTAGATCTTGGGATCTCCAGTCTTCTAGGTAGAGTTACCGCCACAATGACTTGTTCTCGGCCATAGCCCCATTCCCCTTGATGATTTCTCAACTACCTCTCTAGTTAGGCCTTTTGTAAGTGGATCCGACACATTATCACTTGACTTTACATAGTCAATTGTGATAATTCCTCTAGAGAGTAATTGCCTAACGGTTTTATGTCTTCGTCGTATATGACGAGATTTACCGTTATACATGACGCTCCCAGCCCTTCCAATTGCCGCTTGACTATCACAATGTATGCATATTGATGTCAACGGTTTGGGCCAAAATGGAATGTCTTCCAAGAAATTCCGGAGCCATTCAGCTTCTTCACCGGCTTTATCTAAGGCTATGAATTCAGCCTCCATTGTAGAGCGGGCAATACATGTTTGTTTGGACGACTTCCAAGATACCGCTCCTCCACCAATAGTGAATACATATCCACTCGTGGACTTAGAATCAGTTGAACCGGTGATCCAATTTGCATCACAGTATCCCTCAATCACCGCAGGAAAATTACTGTAGTGCAATTCAAAGTTCTGGGTATGTTCTAAATATCCCAAAACTCGTTTCATTGCCATCCAATGAGATTGGCCTGGATTGCTCGTATATCGACTCAGTTTACTTATAGCACAAGCTATGTCTGGTCGTGTACAATTCATGATATACATTAAGCATCCCAATACACGAGCATAATCCAATTGTGATATGCTTTGGCCTTTGTTCTTTGCTAATGCAAGATTCACGTCAATTGGAGTCTTTGCAACTTTAAAGCCCAAGTGCTTGAATTTTTCAAGTACTGTCTTAATATAATGAGATTGTGACAATGCCAGACCTTGAGGAGTCTTATTGATCTTAATTCCCAAAATTAAATCAGCAACTCCCAAGTCTTTCATATCAAATTTGCTATTGAACATACGCTTAGTAGCATTTATGTTGGCAATGTCATTACTCATTATCAACATATCATCCACATATAGGCAAACAATGACTATGTGATTTGGAACATTTTTAATGTACACGCATTTATCACATTCATTTATCTTAAAACCATTTGACAACATTGTTTGGTCAAATTTCGCATGCCATTGTTTGGGTGCTTGTTTTAGTCCGTAAAGAGACTTAACAAGTCTACATACCTTCTTTTCTTTACCTGGAACCACAAACCCTTCGGGTTGTTCCATGTAAATTTCTTCCTCCAACTCTCCATTTAAGAAGGCCGTCTTAACATCCATTTGATGAATTTCAAGACCATACACTGCAGCTAATGCTACTAACATCCGTATGGACGTAATTCTTGTAACTGGAGTAAACCATGATGATGTGAGGGGTCAAGCAAACATGGTAGCAAATTTAATATTAACGTGCTCCGAAGAAAGACAAGAAAAGGGGTCAAGCAAACATGGTAGTAAACCATGATGATGTTGATAACTTGTGTGCCATGCTCTCTGAAAAGCATATCGATTGGTTAATATTTACTATTAACAAATAAATTTGGTCCAAAAAAATTAATCAATCAATCGATCATTTGACCAAATCCGAAGCCGAAGCCGAAGCCGAAGCCGAAGCCGAAGCCGAAGCCGAAGCCGAAGCCGAAGCCGAAGCCGAAGCCGAAGCCGAAGCCGAAGCCGAAGCCGAAGCCGAGCGAGCGACGACGACGGCGGCGCGAGGCTTGCTTTCTTCTTAACTCTTTAAGAGCTACAAGAAGAGCAATTATATATATACCCACCAAAAATGTCTTCCACTTCCAATATGGGACAATGTCTCATTGTTAAGAGGGGAAACTTAAAATTTTACTCAAAATTTCATTTTCCCTCCATTTCCCATTCACCCTCATTTTAAGAATATTACATCTTAAATTAAAACCTCAACAATGTTAAAACCTTTTAACCACATTTTAAATATTTTTATGAAGGTAAACAACATTTGCGGGTGAGATTTTACTTTTTAGGGGTCAAATTTTATTATTTAGCTCATGATTTTTAAAACATCTCATCATAAGCATTTAGAAAATATGACCTTTATTGGAAGCAAGTATCTTGATGTTATTTTTTATTATCAAGTTCATATAATTATGATTTTAACTTATACTATTTATTGGTTTCAAGTGGAAAATTAGCAATTTGACCTCAAAAAAGTTAAATTACGTGACATAAAATTTAAAGAAGAAGGGAGTTTGAATTTTTCCATTGTGAGGAATGGTAAAGAAATTTAAGGACCCATTTGTCCATAAATCCCCCTCCCCTTCCCTTTTTCCGAAACTTATCTTTAAAACATTGTTTGGTTATACATTAACTGAATATTTGAAGATGAGTTTCAAATTTGAAAAAAGTGTGTTTTACCTCATTGTCAAGTAAATAATATTTTCTTCTCATAAAATTATAATATTTTTTTCAAGTGAAATACATGTGCAAAATATAATTTTAAATTTCAAATACCTTTTTTCAACTTAACTTCAAAAACTATTTTTTTTCCCTTCAAAAATCACATTTTTTATGTCCAAATGCCTACTAAACTAATAGACTTCTGTAGATATCAATTAAGATGACCTCATAGAATAAAGATTCTTTACACTAATAATGTATACTATTACTTAAACTATTTGGGGAATTAATGGTAAAGAAACTAAACTAGTAGGATCCTTCTTGCCTGTCAAAGGAGAAGTCACTAAAATCAGATAACCAGTCCAATTAAGACATTGTCCTTAGTCACACAAATGGAAATTTGGTCAATTGACCAAGTACTAACAAATTAAAACCATCTATAAGACCATGACTGCATAAAAAAAGACTTGGATTTGGACTTGGCCTCATTGGCTCCACATAGAATAATATGTTGAATAGTTCTAACATAGTACTTACTACTACTTTATATAAACCAAACCAAAATATCCAAAGGAAAGAAGACAGAATCCAACATTGACCATGATTACATGTTTTTTTCCTACCTTTCTTTGCTAAGAAATGGTCATGCTTGCCCATGTATTTTTGAACAATTTAGTTCTACTTCTAATACTCACTTTTAAGCTAAACAAGAGAAAAGAAAGAACATTCTCCTATACAAGATTTGGATTAAAGTTAAACAAGAGAAAGAAAGAATTTCTTAAGACAAATACAAGATTTGGATTAAAGTTACTAGGTTCAGCGGAACGCATAACCTAAACTCTAGCTCTGCCGCTAACCCCATAAGCCACATTACACCAACCAAGGGCGAATGTAGCGTTGAACCGACGAGTTCAATTGAACCCATAACTTTCGACGCAAAGTAAAAATTTATATGTAGAAATTTATTAAAATTGTAAAAATAGTAGATATGAACCCATAACTTTAAAAATATAATAGATTCAATGCTAAAAATCTTGAAAGTTGAACCCATAGGAATTAAATCCTGAATCCGACTCTGCCACCAACTCATTCTCCTACCTTTGATTAGGGTGGAGTGCTGGGAAAGGGGAAGACTAGTGGCAGTGACACCCTTTTGCAAAAACTTTTCTTATATATGTGAATGTAGATGACATTTACAAAGAACAATACATATATATACAAATAGGCATAAAATTCTTGAAAATAATAGAAAATAAATATTAATTTGTGAGATAATTCAAAGCCTAAAACGATCGCAGTCCTAGACCTAAACACAATTACAAACCGAATTGTGACAATGAATCGGCCATTGCTTGCATAAAATCATGTGTCGTACATCACTAGGCAAGACTTGCCACTAATGAATATTATACTATAACAACTACTACGTCTCAATCTCAAACTGTTAGAATCACAAAAAGAAGATTATGCGAGTCAAAGTTGCCAGTGAAAATTTTCAAAACAACTCAAAAAATGCTTGATTTGAAGCTCAACATGCATGCATGGCTCCTAGCATGCCATCTGAAAAGGCCATCAATTATTGGTGGAACAATGCAAGTGGCATACAAGGAGCCAGGCATGTATTTATATATCATGAAAACAAGCGACTTACCTTTCATGATTTTAAGACTCTAGACTGAATCAGATTGAGAACACCAACGGAACACTCTCTTACCCCCACTGACCAGCTAGTGTGCAATGAGGACCGGCCTGCAAGGTACTATATTTTTTTCTTAGCTGCTCTGAATTCTATTCTAGATGCTACCTACTTACCTATGATACTTACCTTTCTTGATTTCCAGACTCTAGACTGAATCAAACAACTTGTCTTGATTTTCTGTATAGCCAAGGTTCTGGTGAAACTACTACAAAATGTTATAGGCTAAAGTGTCCTCTGCAACAGAATTTATAGGGAAAAAAGAAAAGGAGGGGCGGCTATAACTAAAAGGTAGAACAAGCACAGTATAACTCATTGAGTTTGAACTGGCTCCCATATTTTCTCTCTTTTCCAATCAACTTTTTCTCACTGAAAAACTACCATCTTTTGAGATGGCAGTTTAATACAAATGTTACGGGTTCGAGCAATGGAATGCATTAAGGTAGACTGCTTACATCACACTCCATTGAGTGCGGCTCTTTCCCGGACCTTACTTAAACGCGTGATACTTCATGCATTGGACTACCCTTTAATTTAGTACAAAGGTCATAGCTGAAGAAACCACTTACTCAATAAAGAACTCCTTGATTTGTTATTTTATTTTTCCTTCTAATTGGTGAAGCACTGACCTTTTAGTGGGGGTTTCTAAACTTAGGAAGCTGTTGAAAAGCAGTTATTCACAGTCAAAAGCTAAAGGGACATATGTTTCTTGTACCCCTCCATTTTGTTTTTAGCACTTAATCACCTTTCTTTTCTTTTCCAGCATGATAAAGCAAGTAACTTTGCATTCTTTTTTAAATTGTTTTGTTTTGGAAGTATTTGATGAGAGGTGCAAAGCATAACGTACTATTTCTTTCCTTCATTTCCCTTCTGTCAATTTCCTCATCTCAACCTTTCGGCCTGAAAAAAGGGAAAGAAACGTCTAATATGATTAAAAAGGTTTCCAGATTTGTCCAGAAACATAAGAAAAAACAAGGAAAAGCATCCTAGTTTTTATGTACCGTTTGTAGTTTAGCCACACAACTGGTTTCTTGAAACTGCTTTCTAACAGCTTCAGTGCAGTTAGCAACTAACTTCAGTTTCTACACCAGAAAAGCTTCTATTTTAATCTTTCGACAGCCCACCGGAACAGAATAACGAGCATTATTCTGTCCTATGATTTCAGAAAGCCATGTCTATCGGAAACAACCTCTCTACCTTCACAAAGATAGGGGTAAGGCTGCATATACACTACCCTTCCCAAACCCAACTCGTGGAATTTCACTGGGTATGTTGTTGTTGACGACTTCATAAAGCCATGAATTGAATGTTTTTGCTTTAAAACAAAGTCTATTCATCTAAACAAATATGCTGTATATGATACTAAAATCGTTTTACTATTGGGGAGAATGTGATAGGGGGGTGCGGCACTAAAATCGTTTCACTATAAGATAAGATTAAACAAGACATGACATATCTTCAGCTTACCAAGGACATGATCTTTGACAAGAGGGTGTGGAGGTCGAAAATTAAGGTTGTAGGTTAGTAAGTAATTGAGCGTTTTTCCTTTCCAAACTTGTACTTCCTTCCCTACCTGTAAATCTAGTGTTATCCTCGTGTTCCCTATTTGTAGATCGACATTATTACCTGATGTTTCCTTTGCTTCGACTCTATTTTTTCTGGCTGTTGTTACTATTTCCTTTTATATAATTCTCTATCATAACTGTTGTGATTTTGCTTTATTGAGCCGAAGGTCTTCCTTTCTATCTTCACAAGGTAGGGGCAAGTACTGTGTACTTACTATCCTTCACAGACCCCATTTGTGGGAATATAATGTATATGTTATTGTTGTTGTATTTGCAAAAGAATATGTGCTTTAGTTTTATTACCAACACACTCGCACATGCACACAACTAGAGTGGCTAACATGAATATCCAAAATTCTATTGGATGTGTAGGAAAAACAAAGGTTCAACTAGTATAAGGACACTTATTTGATTGGAACTAATTCCATAAAGCTACATATATTGAATATTCTTTTGAAAAGGACCATTCAATATTTGTAACTTTATGGAATTAGTGCCAATAAACAAAGTGCCCCGATCCTAGTTGAACCTTTGCTTTTCCTACTCATCTAATACTAACCCTATTGGTACAATAAAAGATGCACAAAAAAAGAATTTCTGGTTCTATAGATTCATGAACTTTCTTTTGTCCCGTAGGTCATAGTTCTCCTTAACAGATCTAGATCAAATCAAAGGTCTATCCACAAGTAACTTTGAAGAATTTTTGTACAAATTAATGATATAAGTAGTCTCTCGGACATAATCCTTAACATTAATAGGCTATAATGTACCGGAAACAACCTCTC
Source organism: Nicotiana tomentosiformis (assembly GCF_000390325.3). Taxonomy (NCBI): domain Eukaryota; kingdom Viridiplantae; phylum Streptophyta; class Magnoliopsida; order Solanales; family Solanaceae; genus Nicotiana; species Nicotiana tomentosiformis. Next base: position 117,474,917 of record NC_090818.1, read on the forward strand.
TACCTGCATAAGGTAGGGGTAAGGCTGTGCACATGCTACCCTCCCCAGACCCCTATTTGTGGGATTACACTGGTTTTGTTGTTGTTGTTGTTGTTGTTGTAATCGGCTATAATGCCAGCAACGCTGGACAGGGGAAAAGAGGCAGTTCTCTGATAATATTAGCTGGTGAGCAAGGAAAGAAGTTAGATTTTCCCCTAAGAATCTGCTCCTACTCATTTAGTTTGTAACATGTGACCTTGCTAATAGTCTTTTAGCATCTCAGTAAAGGCAATAACAACAGTCAGAGGACAAAATTTGAGAGCATAATAAACTCTGCTACAAACCATATTTCTTGGAGATGTGATGCACCCTGGTAAAATACAGTTGTATCTTAAATCTATATTATAATATGAAGATCTCTCTGCCCAAATTTATGAAATGCAATGTCACAATGTTCATTTTTTGAGCGAATTTTATGGACAAAGCCCCTGGATGATAACATCTCTATACATTAGCAGGCAAAAGGTATCATTCTTCTGGCCTTGTTAAAAATGCTAATTAAATTTGATGCTGCACTTAAACAGGATCTACAGAAGAAGTCCCATAAAATGGACAAAATTAAGTCAATGACACATTGTAACATGGGATTCAAAGAGTGGCTAACTTATCGAGCAGCTTTCTGTGTTGAGCAGGCTCTCTCAGGGGATATGCCAACACCACAGTTTTCACCTGTCCGTGATTTCAAATCTTACAATCTCATGATTTTTAGATATCACAAGTATTTGTTGAACCCATGATTTCAGAAGTATAATGAGTTTAGTGCTAAGAACCTTAAAAGCTAAACCCATCAAGTTTAAATTCTAGATTCACCTTTGAACAACAGTACTATATTTCATTTGATACTAAATGCAAAAACATCTAACTGATCAATTTATCGAAATAAGAGAAAATTTTGCAAAATCAGTATTTTCAAGTGAATTATTGTTGTCTATGGCGTAAATTACATCATCATGGGGCAATAGGAAATTGAATGACCAGATTTCCCTATTTATCTGCCATCTATCTTAGCAGGTACGCTATGCCAAATTTTACTGTCTCGTCCCATCTACTCAGTGAACAAAGAAAACTATATCATTATTCAGAAATGTGGAAAACGCCTCATTACCTTGATACTAAACAAAAGATAATTTGATGCAGCACAACATATTTCATTGCTATAAGAAAATGTTGAAAACTTATTGTTGACATTTGTCCAAGAATGTGGCAAACAAAAAATATAAGCACAAAATTTACAAGCAGCTCGTAGAAATGTACAATTGCAGAAGAGCGTTACTCACCAATATGCTATCCTCTGATTTTGTTTTCTGAAAAATTTCAATCCACCAAAAAACTAATATAAAGATTCCGACAAGAAGGTTATGATATCATTACATCCTTCACTAGCTGCTCTAACAGAAGTGCCAAATGCGACATATCAGGGCGCTCAGCAGGATTTTCCCGTAATGCCTGCTCTGCAATTTCAGCAAGTTTAAGTAGAGGTTCGACATTTCTTGGAAGAGCAACATAACGATCTATGATGACAGCTGCTTTGCCTTGTCTGATCAGAGGCAGTGCCCAGTCAATAATACTTGGAGGTGTGCAATCCCTGTCATAAGCTTTTCTTCCACTAAGAATCTCTAGCAGCACGATTCCAAAGTTATAGACATCAGTCGTCACATCTCCATTAAGATCCTTCTCATTAGGTGTAAGCAGTCCAAAATCTGCAATACGAGCTCCCCAATCAGCGTCCAAGAGAATGTTCGAACTCTTCACATCACGGTGCACAATAGGAGGAGAAACTTCCTTGTGAAGGTACTCGATCCCCTTTGCAGCCTGCATTGCAATCTTCAGCCTAAGGTTCCAGCTCAGAGGAGAAAGACCACCGTGGAGGTGGTCGTTAAGCGTTCCATGAGGCATGAGTTCGTAAACAAGAATCTGTTCCCCCATTTCTGCACAATAACCTAACAAATTAACTATACTGCTGTGGCGAACACTGCAGAGGATCTCTAGCTCCATCTCAAACTCTCGGCTGTTGGTGTGTATAATCGTAGCAGCATTGGCTCTCTTTACTGCTACTTGCCTCCCATCAGCCAGAACAGCTTTATAAACAAATCCATAACTTCCCCTTCCAAGTTCGTTGAACTCCTTGAACCCGTTAGTGGCATCTTTCAACTCTGAGAGTCGGAAAACCTGAGCTTCCCCCGGACACGGTGCCACTGACACAGGAGGATGAGGGTCGGTATTTGCATCAGTTTCCTTCTCGGGCTTGCGAATACATGAGGCGAATTGGTTCTTTCCACCTTGTTTAGTTCTGCTGCCTATCATGCGGATTAACAAACATAACCCAACTAAACATAACAAGAAACCCAAAGCAGAAGACCCGACTATGAGCAGTAGTTGACGCAATTGATGCTGATGTTGATGCTTCATCATTGCTGAGTTTTGAAGCCTGCAAACATCCGAACAAGAGCTATTTTGGCAAAGAGAACAAGGTGTACAAACCCTGTCTGCATTCTCAGTACAAGAGCTAGAAGGGAAGAATCCTTCGGAACAATTCACCCCACAAGGTGAACAAATCTTTAGATCTTTCCTAAGACACAGATTTATCAAATCAGGCTCATTTAGAAGGCTTGCATTAAAAGAAAATTTTCCTTCCCCGCAAGAACTAGTAGGAGTACACAAGCCCGGACTACACAGCTGCAACGGCGGATCATAATCTACTTGTGATGAAACATTCGTATACCAGCAATCAAGAACTAAATCGCCTTCCCTAATACCACAAGTGATAAAATCAGAGGAAGCAATAGCAAGAAAGCCTGATCCTTTTGGAATCAAAGATGAATTATAGTTTCCCCAACATTCAATCCCATGATTATCTTTTCGAATCCCACAAAAGTGATGCACACCAGCTGCTAACGACACGAATGGCACCCCAACCGGAGGATTACCAAACGAGGCATTATTACCACCCCAACATTTGACCTCATTAGACTCTTCTAAAACCCCACAAACAGAATCAATCCCTGCAGTTAAAACATGAACATTCTCCGATATGCTTGAACTTCCAAGGCCACTTGAATTTGGACCCCAACAAAAAATCCCTCCATCCCTAACACCCCCACAACTAAACCCATCTCCAGAAACTATTTTTTTAAAAGCAGTTGAGTTAGTATACTGATTATAAAACAAAGAACTCTCCCTTGATATAAAAGTATCATTATCATTCGATTTTCGAATAATATCCCAACAATCAACACTACCCCAATCACTTTCTGAATAATAAGGTCCCCTAATAGCACACACATGACTTTTTCCAGCAGCAATATGTGAGTAAGCATTGGATTTAAACACAGTAGGAACAAGATCAGACCTTGAACCTAAAGAGTCCCAACAAAATGCCTGTGAAGTGTTTGCTAAAATGCCACAAAGAAAACCATCGCCACCAGAGAGAGCAGCCATGGGGGGAACATCAGTAGGGTAGTTAGAGGAGTTGGGTACTGCAGCAGAGGAATTAGTTTTATTGCCCCAACAAATGACATCTTGTTTGCCACTGGCATCAATAGCACAAAAAAAACCATTTTTACCAAAAGCAGCTGAAATAGGTCCCATTGAACCAAACCCAGATGCAGATTTGAGGAATAATATGAAGGGAAGAAGATGGAAAAATGAAAGATTGAAAAGGGTGGTCATATTTGCAAGTATTTGTTGAATGAGCAGAGAAGTGTAAAGTCATGGAGTAGTAGAAGGAGAAGAGTTTTTGGAGGTGATGAGCATTGATCAAGATTGGAGTTTTTTTGGAGAAGTTGGGAGTTGTACTTCAGCTGGAAATGCTGATGATGAAACAACGTGGGTGTCGCCATTTTTACAGTTTTGTTGTTGGGCGGACCGTTAAGAAATTGAAAGTACTCTTACTTTGGTTAGTTACTGGGGAGCTCACTGTTAAAAATATTTCAATACCGTGTTAGTACTTTACTAGTAGAATAGATTTGCGGACAATCTACTACAGTTTACAAACGTCAAAATACTTTAATATTATAAAATTAAATATAAGAGAAATGGATATTTTTTGCCACTTCAGAATAACCGACAAAATATATATTTTTATATGTCTGTGTATTATATACATATAGTATAAATATTTTGACTAGCGAATACCATTAATTTCGGCCAACCAACCAATTTTGTACTTTGCCCAAAATATAAGTGTTTTTTAATTTATTATTAGGTTTTCGGTGCCTACACTGCAATACCAACTAATCCAGGTTTGTACCACGTGAGACCCATTAAAAGAGGAAGCGCTCCTTATCAAGATTTTTTTCTATTTCAAGGGCTCAATTTGAGACCTTTGGTTAAGTGTGGAAGAATCTTATTATTGAAATAATAGTGACAGTAATCAGCTTAGTTAGCTTGCCTAATTACTGTTAAAGTTCCTTAATCTGTTAGAGTTAGTTATTACTATTAGAGGTGGTTAATTGCACATATAGTGCACGTGAGGATACAACCTGTACTAGTTTATAAAAGGATGTCATTGTACATTTTGAAAAATAAGAAAAAATATCTTTCTCTTCTTCATCCTCTACTTTTGATTCCAGAATATTCATCTTTGCATGTGTCCTAATCTACTGCTCCATTGATTGAGCAGTGAAGCTCCATTTCTGTGTCAATTTCTTCATGGTATCAGAGCGGCGATCATGAGGATCAGCTCCGGCGAAATTGAGCTAATTACAGTAAGTAATTTCTGCAGACATGGCTGGAAATGAGGTAAGCTCGCTTGATCATAATCACCCGCTATTTCTTCAAGCAGGAGATACTCCATGGATAGTTTTGATCCGAATTAAGCTCACATGGATAGTTTTGATCCGAATTAAGCTCACATGGATAGTTTTGATCCGAATTAAGCTCACATGGCTAGAGAATTATGTCCTCTGAAATAGGGAAATAAAGCTAGCTTTGAGAGGAAAAGGTAAACTTGGATTTGTAGACGATTCCTGTACTAAGACCAGATACAGAGGTGAATTAGTTGAGCAATGAGAAAAGTGTAATGCGATAGTATTGTCTTGGATTAGAAGTACAATTTCAAACGAATTAATGCTAGGAATTTTTTATGCCTCAGATGCGAGAAAGGTGTGGAATGACTTTCAGGAGAGGTTTGATCGATCAAACCTAACAAGGATCTATCACCTTTGGACTGAGATTGCAACAATGAGGCATGGAAAAAATTTAGTGACCAACTATTACACAAAAATGAAAGACCTATGGGATGAGTTGGATATTTTGGCTCCAATCTCTTCCTGTGACTGTGAGGAATCAAGGCCATCAGTTGAACACTTGAAATCACAACGTGTGTTGCAGTTCCTTATGGGCTTAAATGAAAGTTATGGGAATGTGAGGAGTAACATACTTGCAAGGAGACCAGTAGATAGTGTTAATGAAGCCTATGCGATTGTGACTCAGGAAGAAAGCCAAAGAACACTTGGTGTGGTAGACACTCACAGGGATCCACTCACTATGTTAGTAGGAAAGACACAAGGATTCAAACCAAAGGGCACATGGTTAATCTGTGCACACTGTGGTTACAAGGATCACTTGAAAGAAAACTTCTATAAAATTGTAGGATACCCTCCAGATTTTATAAGAAGAAAATTGAACAATTTGGTGGAAACACATGCCAGCTGGGTGGTAGAGCACAGTCTAGTGGAAGATTCAGACCATATGCCAATAATGCAATAACTGAAAATCAGCTGTAAGGACATTTCTTCACTAAAGAATAATACTCACAGTTGATGGGCCATCTGAACAAGCCACATCAAGTGACAGTACCTCAAATGTGATGGCAGGTACTGTTACATTGTTATCTAACACCTATGCATGTGAGCGGATAATTGATTCTCGAGCATCACATCATATTATACCATGCAAGAAACTATTAGAAGAACAAAGGAACTTAGAAAAACAACATGACAGTAGAGTGCAAGTGTCAACAGGAAGTAGATCTTCCATAGCATGTGCAGGAAATACAGTGATTTTAGGGAGTCATAAAATCAAAAATATATTACATGTCGCAGACTTCAAATTTAATCTACTTTCAGTGTCAAAGTTAACCAAGGAGCTACTGTGTTCAGTCATTTTTTTTCCTAACTTCTGTGTATTTTATGGACTTTACAATGGCAAAGTAATAGGGATTGGTAGAGAAAGTAATGGTCTTCACATTCTACAGAGGGAGTTCAAACCCACAGTAGGAACAGTAGTAACTAGAAGAGGAAATGAAGCAGATTTATGGTACCTAAGGATGAGGCATCCATCAGCAGTTGCAATGCGATATATACCTAGCTTAAAGAATAAAGTCAATAATGTAGTACATGAAAAGTGCTCAGTGTGCCCATTGGCAAAGCAAATCAAGTTAAGTTTTTCTATTAGTAAGAGTAAATCTAGTAGTATTTTCCAGTTGATTCATGCTCATGTTTGGGGACCTAATAGAAAGGTTACATTTGACAGAAAATAATATTTTGTAAATGTAGTTGATGATTACAGTAGATATACTTGGGTCTGTCTAATTCAATCCAAATGTGATGTCTCAATTGTACTTAAAGACTTCTTAACAATGGTAAGAAATCGGTTTGATATTTCTATAAAGGTACTAAGATCAGACAATGACACAATTTTTTTTAATTCACAATGTAATGAGTTGTTCTCTTCCCTTGGTATAGTTCATCAAAGTAGTTGTGCTTATACGCCTCAAAGAATGAAACATTTGAAAGAAAACATATATATATCTTAGAGGTGGAAAGGGCCCTTAAAATACACAATTTAGTTCTAGTTAAATTCTGGGGAGAGTGTGTGAAGACTACAGTCTATTTGATCAAAAGATTACCCACTGCTATATTAGATGGAAAGACACCTTATGAGTTGCTTTATGGTAAGAAACTTAGACTGGATCATATAAGGGTATTTGGCTGTTTGTGCTATGCAAGCAGCCTACCTAGGGGTGACAAGCTAGCCCCAAGGGTAAGAAGGACAATGCTAATGGGGTACTCTGAAACTCAAAAAGGATATAGGTTGTTTGATCTGGATACCAAGACCTTCTTTGTTAGTAGGGATGTAAGCTTCAGAGAAGGGATTTTCCCTTTCAGATCCATGCAGATTGAAAATGAGGAGGAAGTGCTATTTATGCCAGTAATTGACATGACAAACATTAACAAACACGTTCAAGCTCACACACTATCATCAGATCACTCTCAATCTCATACACCACCACCACCACCACCACCACCAGATCACCCTCCTACAATTCAGCATGACAATAATAATTCCACAACAGTAGAAGAAATAGCAGAATCATACACCACTAATGATCATGAGACAAACATAATAGACAGTGCATCTGCTTCTCAACATAATATACAGTCTGCAGATTTTGATGATTCAGTGCAAGGAGCTGAACCAACAACAAAAGAGCGTAGTGTTACTGAGCAAATTGCAGAGAATGGCAGAGTCAAAAGAGTTACCAAGCCACTAATCTGGCTTTAAAACTATGTGACCTCTAAGGGCAAGACTTCTGAATGCTTATACTCTATTGCTAGCTATGTGGAGTATGATCATTTGTCCACTGGTTATTAAGAATATCTGGGTTTGTTCTCAGCACCCACAGAGCCCAAGACCTTTAAGGAAGTATCTCAAGATCAGAGATGGATTGAAGCTATGCAACAGGAAGTCAATGCATTAGAGCAAAATCAGACTTGGGAACTAGTAGACTTACCTAAGGGGAAGCAAGCAGTTGGATCAAGATGAGTGTACAAAATTAAGTATAAACCAAATGTAGAAGTAGACAAATACAAGGTTAGGCTTGTGGCCAAATGATACACTCAACAGGAAGGTTTAGATTATCATGAAACCTTCTTACCAGTTGCTAAAAAAGATGACTGTAAGGACAGTAATCAGTGTTGTAGCCTCAAGGAATTGGCCTCTGTATTAGATGGATGTCAATAATGCTTTCCTACAAGAAGACCTATTAGAGGAGGTCTTTATGGACTTACCTTAGGGATTTCAAAAGTAGGGGGAGTATAAAGTATGCAAGCTGCTCAAGTCATTATATGGCTTAAAACAAGCCTCTAGACAATGGAATATCAAATTCACAGATGCTCTACAAGCAGCCAAATACATTTAAAGTCCATATGATCATTCTTTGTTTACAAAGAATGAAGGTGAAGAGATAGTCATTTGTCCTAGTGTATGTAAATGACCTACTTATTATCGGGAACAATGAGAGGCTAATCGACCAAACAAAGAGCGCATTGTACAATAACTTCAAAGTCAAGGACCTAGGTGAACTGAGATACTTCCTAGGGATTGGGGTAGTGAGATCACATGATGGCATACTACTCAAGAAGAGAAAATACACTCTTGATTTAATCTCTCTAATGTTGGCTTGAGTGGAGCTAAGCTAGTGAACACACCTTTGAAAGTAAATGCCAGGTTCACCACTGTGGATTATGATACACATGTGGGAGGCATCACAGATCTTGTGCTTCCAGATGCCACCCCTTATCAGAAGCTCATTGGAAAATTACTCTATCTAGCCATCACTAGACCTGACATCAATTTTGTTGTATATGTTCTTAGCCAATTTATGCAACAACCTAAAGCTTCACACTGGGAGGCAACACTCAGGCTAGTTAGATATTTGATGGGGTCATCTGGTCAAGGCATTTTGCTGAAGAATAATCCATGCACACAATTGACTGTATTTTGTGACAGTGATTGGGCAGCCTGCTTAAATACTAGAAAATCTGTGACTGGCTATATTGTAAAACTAGGAGACTCTATCATATCCTGGAAGTTAAAGAAGCAGCACACCATGAGTCGAAGCTCAGCAGAGGCAGAATATAGGAGCATGACAGCCGCAATTTCAAAAGTAATTTGGATAATAGGGTTGCTAAAAGAATTGAATGTGTCTGTAACTACACCTGTGACGTTGTTCTGAGACAGCAAAGCTTCTATACAGATTGCCTCCAACCCTATCAATCATGAGAGGATAAACCATATTGAAATCGACTGTCACTTTGTAAGAGGCATAATCAAAGAAGGTCTGATAGTGCCTGAGCATGTCAACACCAAAAATCAATTGGTAGATCTACTAACTAAGGCTCTAAGGACTGTGCAACATCAGTTCCTTTTATCCAAGCTTGGAGTGCTCGATGTATTCTACCCTCCAGCTTGAGGGTATTATTGAAATAATAGTGACAGTAATCAGCTTAGTTAGGTTGCCTAATTACTGTTAGAGTCTGTTAATCTGTTGGAGTTAGTTATTACTATTAAAGGTGGTTAATTGCATATGTAGTGCACATGAGGATACAACCTGTAATAGTCTATAAAGGTTGTCATTGTACATACTGAAAAATAAAAAAAAATATCTGTCTCTTCTTCATCCTCTGCATTCGATTCCAGAATATTCCTCTCCGCGTATACCCTAATCTACTGCTCTATTGATTGAGCAGTGAAGCACCATCTATATGTCAATTTCTTCACTTATCCATCCTACTACAACTCTCAGTCATATTAAAATAATTATTTATATAAATATGAAAAAGATTATTCCTATCTCACTATTTGTTTGTCACTTTTGGTTTTGGAGAATCAATTTCACCAAGTTTCTTTTAGCTATAAAATCAAATTTATTAATTCATTAAAAAAAAAAAAAGATTCAGAAAGTACAGGAGTAGTACTCCATGTAACTTCTAGTTAATCTCATATCAAAATGACAAAATAATATATGTTAAACTATTGACAAAAATTTACTGGTTTGAGTTTCAGAAGGAGTACTTCTATTTGGAGCTACATGAAAACAAAATAAGTTGGAAACGTTTTACAAATATATACAAAATTGTGCTTGAAGTTTTTTAATATACAAATCTAACCACTTATACTACCAGAATTTGAAATTTTGGGTTTTTAACTTGTCATCGAACTCATAGTTCATTTTAGTTGATGAGTTCACAATTAAATATTCATACATAGTTGACGCATTTCCTAATATAAATATATAATCTAAGCAAAACATACTATGTTCATCAGGACGCGTATGTACTTTTCCGGCTCCGCCTCTGACTGAGTTAAGGGTAAAATAGAAAAGAAAATAAATGGTTGATTTAGTAAACAAACAATAAATGTTATAATGCCTCACATTTTCTTGCACTTCCCCCCTTACTCTTTTACACCAAATAAAACATGATGTTAGGGCTTTGAATTCCCCCTTACTCATTGTGCTTTGAAAAATGACTTTAAAACATTTTCTTGCAATTCCCCCTTACTCATTGTGCTTTGAAAATGACTTTATATTGTTTTAATAATCTGTCTCATGGTGGAATGCATAATGTAAATTTTATAATGCCTATTTGATCAATAAAAGAGGTCACAACTCACAAGTAGGCAATTGAATTAAGTTTTACAAGAGGAAGTGGTACTGTTTTTTTTTTGGTTTCTTCCTCTTTCTTTTTGGAAGGATAAGCGTAGTATTTGTGCACTAATAAAAGTAGATATCCAAAATCGTACATAGCAAAATGGCCATCGGCCAAACTATTGAAAAAGCAATATTGATGTCACATCTAATGGATAAAATATTTTCTTGCAATATTGATGTCACATCTAATGGATAAATTTTTTTTTCTTCTTATGGAACAAAAGAATTTACTGCATATTTCTTGAAATCTTTCCATTTCATCACAGGTTAAGGATTCAATTCAACCATCTTTTCCCCCGAAATATTGTCACATTTTTCAAAAATTATTATTTTTTATCAAGGTTACATTTCATAAGTAAGCTTACTTTTAATTATGGGTCAATTTATATATTTCTTAATAGTTACTTGTTGAAGGATAATATCCAATTTCATTCGCTCCCTTAGCTTTCGCCTCTTAGTGTCGGTGTCGATCCAGCAAAGTGCTTTCATCGTTGGTATTCTTTCCGATTTTTACGCATTCACTGCTTCACTAAACATTTTCTCTATCCCTACCGTACTCCAACTTGGTAGTTTTCACCGCATGTCCAGACAAAAATGAACGTGTTAAAGAATATGCAACATAGAGAGTAACATAAAAATGATGAAGTACTAGTACAGTTAAGTTACAATTGTATTACAAACTAGCAAATATGTAACGAAATTAGAGATAGGTGCTATAGCATAATTGCGGATAAAAATAGTACATATAGAGATGCCCCAAGATAAAGAGGAAACAAAAAGAGAAGTTAGGGAGGAAAAGGGGAAGGAAAAGAAGTAATTTGATTGTTTTCTAGTATTCGAATGACTGTAATGTCAAAATTGGACTCAATTTGTCCAATTTTACGAACTAAATACATGAAATTGCAACAGATGAAGAGGAGGGGGGGGGGGGGATCAGAAATAGCCATATTTACTATTGGTAATAGAAAAATAGCCACAGTTTCAAAAGTAATCGAAATTTAGCCATTTTTTCAAGTAAAGATAAAATTTGAATAAAAACACCCTTAAAAGTCTGAAAAAATTCCAGCATAATATGCTATAGTTCGAATTTTTTACATATGAGATTTCAGCATAATATGTTAGAATTTCATAATGTGCTGGAGTTCCATCATAATATGCTGGAAGTTTATACGCATGAGCTCCATAATTCAGCATATTATGTTGGAACTTTTCGTGTTTCAGCAAAATAGTGACTATTTTTCAATGACTTTGTAAACGCTGACTATTTTTCAATTACCAGTTCAAAAACTGGCTAGCTTGTGCTATTTTCACGATGAAAAGAGCAACGAGAAAAGCCAAAGAAAAAAAGAAATTACCTCCTAGCCCTCCTTCTTCCCCCCCCCCCCCCCCCCAACCCACCCAAACAACCAAAAAAAAAACGTAAGAATGAAGTAAAAAGATTAAAACATCTAATTTTCAATATGAATTTCGTATATTAATTTTTTAATAATAAATATTTATTTCAAAATTTATATAAAAAGTACATATCAAAATATCTATGAATAAAAATATTTTTAAAATATTTAATTAAATTGTATAAATATTGATAATATGTACTATAAATGGGATAGGGTTAGAGATTACTAACCTAGGTAAATTCGTATTAGTAATTGTTTATTAGCCACCAAAAGGATGTGGTGTTGTGTATAAGACTACTCTTCACTGACCTCAGAGGACTCGAGTTCGAGTCCCAGATATAGAAAAATTCTTGGTAGAGAGCGCTTCCTTCCAAATGGGGTCCTATGCGGCGCGAATCCGGATATAGTCGGGCTCCAATGGGGTACCGGACACCGGGCGAAAAACAAAAAAAAGAGTAATTGATTCACTCAATTTCAATTATTGAATGATTAAATTAAAAGAAAAAAAAGTACATGCAGGGACAATCCTTATGGAAATTATGACGAAAAGTTGATTAGTGCAAAGTCTTCTCATTGATGAGGGATGGTAGAATGATTAATAATGCAAATCTTTTAGTAAGATATAAATGAGGAATAATCACAAAATTATTTTAAAGTATTTTAGAGAGGGCCCCTGAAATGCCTTACGTACCAACTAACAAACACAGATGATCATTCGCTGTACGTCTTATTCAAAAATTCGGGTCAAGAAAAAAATTTGTACCAAAAATAGTTCATGAAATTTGGAAGAAACATATCAAATCAAAAATTATATTATGTTCTTATCTTAACCAAAATTGTTGAGATCTTTTATTATTGGCCAGGCACATGCCCTCTTTTCTCACCTTTCTATGTCACTTTGAAAAGGAAATTTGTCACCACTACACTTGTCTTTTTGATGTGGTCTTTTCAGCTTTACTATCTCATTTTTGGGTTCATTTCACATAAAATCAAACAAAGTATTTCTTGCAGAAGTTATAATGCTAAATATTGTACCAAAAAAAGTATAGGACTAAATTTGTCCCTTTATTTCTAAAAATATTTATTTAAGCTCCGTTTAAGTTTCCAAACAATATGCTCCGTACCATTATGAAAAAGAAGAGTCAGGTGCATAAAACATTCCGCGTTCACGCAGGGTCCGAGGAAGAGCTGCATCCGAAGGTATATGATGTAGACACCCTACCGTAATACAGATATTAGTAGCTGCTTCCACGGCTCAAATACGCGACCTACTATTATGAAATAGTTTAAATTTGTTCTTCAACCATTAATTGATGAAATGTTAGTTAAATGAGATGTTTAAGGCGAGATAAGAATAGTTTTGACAAATATTTTTATGTTTAAGCAAAAATTGCCAAATTATCTATGGTATTGCACAACATCAATAGGCATATATCGTCTTGAAATCAACCGCCAATTTCAAACTAAAGTTTACATTTCACTTACCATTTATATAATGTTTACTTGGTATATTAAGACTTTATAATGTTTACTTGGTATATTAAGACTTAATTAGTTCTTTAAAAAAATATTTAGTTTCTTGATGTTTGAAAAATCAAGGTGTGATCTAGTTACTCTCATGTTCATATGACACCCACATAAGCAACAAATTCTTAAAAAAATGTTTAAGAACTTTAACCTTAGGATACCCGTTGGAGACATTTAATATCTTCCTTTTTCTCATGTTATACTCCCAGTATAAAATAAATAGGTAAAAAAACAAGAAGGAAGCATCAATAGCTAATGTCGGACGTGTAGAAGAAGTCAATTTTTTAAAAAGTTTATGTTTTGTGAATTGATAATTTTATTATCAGATCACGTCAACCTATCAGAACAAATAACTTTTAATATCGAGTTTGATCTAATAATCTAAAAAATAGGTAATAACTTGTTACAACCAATTAAATTATATGGATAATTTTCTTTTATCCTTTCAGCGTTCACATACACTAATAGTGAATAATATTTACATCTTGGGTGAGCAAAGAGGTGAGGCTTTAGGAAAAATTCAGCGGGCTTGATACAAAGCGGATAATATCACAGGACATTTTTATATATACCCACTTTTGGGGTCACCATTGAAGTTATAATCTCATAGCACAAAATTTTACAAAGTGTACCCGCTGGGATCTGAAGTAGTTCAATCTCTTCAGTGCAACTTCAGAAATCAAATATGAAGTTATTCTATTTTTCAAATGCAACTTCAGAAATTCGAATCTTACATAGTTCAATCTCCTCAATACGACTTCAGAAATCAAATCTGAAGTTCTTCTATCTTTTAAATGCAATTTCGGAAATTAAAATCTTAAGTAGTTCAATCTCTTCAATTTAACTTCAGATTACGAATTTTAAGTTCTGAAACATAAACTTATTCTTCAAAATTCAACAATTCAACACACAATTTAACGACCAAATCTACTCTAAATAAGCTCAAATTTGAAACATAACCTTTACATATCATAAGGAACAAATCCCAATCATCAAATTATCAAAACAACAACAAATTTAAGTAATCCATTTTGCAACTAAGAAGAAGAAGAAGAAAAAGAAACCCTAAGCACAAAGAAGAAGAAAAAAGCAACATCAAAGAAGAAGAGAAAATTGTATGTATTTGAAATTATCTAAAAATTAGATATCAGTTAAACCTTTTTTTCAATAGTGAATACAAATTCAATAAATAATGCAAAGTTGGGCGTCACATACGATTTTTACCAATATTACACGCTAAAAGTATTATTAAACCGTTGTAGCCCAACATTACCCTATCAGTAGATTTTAACTTAGTTTTACAAGCCAACATGTCTTAGTGCCACCTTTTTATGGAAAGTTGTTTGTTTTTATGATCTGATAAGTGATAATGAATTATTTTTTTCAAGACCGCTGGCTAGTTTATAAAATTTATTTAAACTCTAAAAAAGGTAAAGCAACCACAATATGCTATAGTACGTAGTAGTTTAATGCTTCCAAATAAATCAGTCCTAGAAATTCTCAACTTGTAATTCGGCTATATCACGTGGTTGCTTGATCAGCTGCTTTGGCATATTCTTTTCCCACTCTGCACAAAAAGCTTATTTTATTTCATGACTATGGTCAACCCCTAAAAACTTAACATCACAAACCAAACACTTTCAATATTGTACACCTCAGTCAAACATAAAATAATGGGGGGTCAGTCCAAAATTTTAGACAAATTGAATCTTCATTGGCCTCCCTTGTGTAATCTGTGTGCATGTGCCTCTTACTATTTGTCTAATTTTAGTGGGGGGCTCTTATTTCCCAATAGGAAAGTTCATTGTATGGTCTGTACTTTTACGTAGGTCCCCTTGTCCACAGGGCCCATGTTGGAGAAAACTAAGTACAAAAATAAATCAGTCGGTCAAAATTAATACAATTCGTTAGTCAAAAAATATATATATATTTTAAACTGTTATCAGTATCCGATAATATAGGCAGAACCAAAATTATTATTAAGAAGAATCAAAATATTTAAAAGTAAATAAACAGTTGAAAAAGTCAAGAGAATTCAACGTAATATATACATAAAAAGATAATATCTAGCTCCGCCATTGCTCGATGTTATTTGAATTGGCTAAACATGATCAAATGCGAGTAAATAGTTTTTCGCAACTAGTGAATACAATCGAAACAACACCCGTTAGTACCATCCAATTTCTCTTTTACAACCTCGTTTGAGTTTGGGAGGGGGCACTAAGTTGCAAACACTCAAAAGAAGTTCAAAACAGTTACAATGATCCTAGAGCTACAGAAATAAAACAAACACATGGGGTTTTAGTCTATACTATATGATAATGGTTAGAGGGTGGGGGGGGGGGGGGGTGTGATATTGTGTAGATTTGGTCAGTGTGGGTTGGATATGGGGATTAGAGAAAATACTGAAAGATCATTTCTTGTCCCACTTGCTCTGAGTTTTGATCAAACTGCATGTGCTATGTCCGCAATGAATTTTTACCTTGGATTTTCTATTCATTTAAAGGATTAGAATCTTCCGGTACTGGTATCCGAGGAAAATTGCATGTATTAATACCTACAAAATTGAGGATTACATTAATGCACTTGTACTGCACTGCCTTTTTATTTGTGGTATATTAAGAAGTGGCACTACAGAAAAATGAAATTAAAGTAGCTCATTTTGATGATACTAAAGAGAAAACCTCATTCATACAGAGAATTATTTTGAATTAAATTGGAAATTTCTTCAACATGACTACAGGTAATCATATACACCACAAGTTCAAAAATAAACCTTAGACAACAAAAAAATAAGTACATTTTTTAAAACTTATCAACAATATATACATAGTTCGAACCGAGAAAGTACAAGTAATTTTTGTTTTCTGGAAAATTTTGAGGTAAACCCGCAATCGCTATCCTTCGGGTGCGCACTGGGTAACATGCTCTTTGTGCAATAGCTCACAAATCACACAAGAGATGTAAATTGCACTAGGCAAGCCCGATGCGATGAACTCTGATTGAGGAGGCTGCTGGTGAGGAGAATCAATCCTAGGTCTCCCACGTGCACGTGAAAAATTACTCATCCAACCAACTAAGTCAATCCTTGTGGGCAGGGGAATTTGTGAAGGTCGTTGACGAAGAATTCTTGTGCCCACTCAATATTTACACCAACTTAAACAATTTAATCATAAAAGTTACAAAGAAAAGCGAGCATAGTCTCATAGTCTCTCTCTCTCTCTCTCTCTCTCTCTCATATATATATATATATATATATATATATATATATATATATATATATATATATATATATATATATATATATGGGATATGGGAAAAGGTTACTTATACACGTTTCTCTCTCTCTCTCTCTCTCTCTCTCTCTCTCTCTCTCTCTCTCTCTCTCTCTCTTAGATTGTCTAACGCTAACGGTAATCTCTCCACCGGCAAATCTCCAGTGCCGACACCGGTAAACCAGGTAAGCTCTCGCCCTTCTCTTTCTCTCTCTATTCCACCCTCCTGCATTTCTCTCTTTCTTCCCCTTTCTTTAGCCCTAGCAGTAGCTAGGCCGGCGACCGTCGCACCACCGGCGCCGCCTCGTCTTTCTTCTTCTGTTTCGGCTCCAAGCACAACACCCTCCTCTGTGTTTCCCTTTCTTCTTTATACCTTTCCTGCCTATTGTTTCTCGGATCGGCATTGTTTTTCGGCGAATCCGTGTTGGTGACAGTCCCGCACTCCTCTCTTTTTCTTGGTCCCGTGGTGTGTTGTGTGTGTTTCAGGTAGCACTTTTTGGTGGCTGTTTGGTGACGGGTGGGAGGTGCACGGGCAAGCATAGCAGAGCAGGTCGTGTGACAGTCACAAGAGTTGGACGTTGGGTTCCACAACATCCAGGTTCTATTCGCGGGAATCGGTACCTCCCGCCACCTATTTTTCTTTCGCGTGTTTTAGTTAATTTGTTGCTGTATTAGTGCACAATATTTGTTACTTCCGAGTTTAGACCTTTGCTTGTATGTAGTTACATCTTTTATCTAGACCACAGTAGGTATAACGGTTGTGGTTAGTAATGGCAGAGTAGGGCCATGTCCTCGAGGTGGGCGGGCAGAGGGGCGGGGGTTAGGAGACGGGTCAGGGGGTGGGACGGGGACCAGATGGGGTAAAGGCAACAAGGGAGCCTGTAGGTTGAGAATTGGATCGTGGAATATAGGGACGTTGACGGGTAAGTCTATAGAGCTTGTGAAGATTCTCCAAAAGAGGAAGGTCAATATAACTTGTGTTCAGGAGACCAGGTGGGTGGGATCGAAGGCAAAGAATGCGGACGAATTCAAATTGTGGTACTCCGGACGCGTGAAGGGAAAGAACGGAGTGGGTATTTTGGTGGATAGGGAGCTCAGAGAGACAGTGGTAGAGGTTAGGCAGGTGAATGACAGATTGATGGCGATTAAGTTAGTAGTTAGAGGGAGCAATCTGAATTTCGTTAGCGCTTACGCGCCGCAAGCGGGCCTGGATGAGGAAGTTAAGAGGCGCTTCTGGGAGGGGTTGGATGAGGTAGTACTAGGAATTCTGCCTGCGGAGAAGTTATTTATAGGAGGGGATTTCAATGGTCATATTGGGTCGTCCGCTGGGGGTTATGGCGAAGTGCACGGTGGCTTCGGCTTTGGGGATAGGAACGGAGGAGGCACCTCACTGTTGGATTTCGCTAGGGCTTTTGAGTTGGTAATCACGAATTCTAGTTATCCAAAGAGGGAGGAGCATTTGGTTACTTTCTGGAGTATAGTGGCTAAGACTCAGATTGATTATCTTCTCTTCAGGAGGTATGATAGGGGGTTGTGCGTGGATTGTAAGGTGATCCCGAGTGAGAACCTCGTGACTCAGCATAGGCTCCTGGTGATGGACGTCGGTATCATGATAAAGAGGAAGAAGAGGTTTGTGCGGGGTTAACCGTGGATCAGGTGGGGGTGCTTTGACTAAGGATAATGTGCAGGAGTTGGAGGGGCAGTTGATGGCTTTGGGTGCTTGGAAGAGTGGTAGGGATGCTAGCACTATGTGGACGGCGACGACGGACTATATAAGGGAGGTGGCGAGAGAAGTGTTAGGGGTCTCGAAGGGCTATTATGGCGGGCACCGAGGTGACTGGTGGTGGAATGACGCAATATAAGGTAAAGTAGAAGCAAAGAAAGCGACGTACCTTTCGTTAGTGGAGAGCACCGACAAGGAGCAGAGGAGAGCGAACAGAGTAAGTTATAATGAAGCTAGGAAGGAGGCGAAATTAGCGGTCACTGAGGCTAAGAATGTTGCGTTTGATCGATTGTATGAGGAACTGGAGGGTAAATGTGGGGACAAGAGGTTATTTTGGCTGGCCAAAGCGAGAGAGAGGAAGGCTCGTGACCTAGATCAAGTGAGGTGCATCAAAGACGAGAAAGGTAGAGTGTTGACGGAGGAGTCCCAAATTAAGAATAGATGGCAAACGTACTTTCATAAACTTCTGAATGAAGGGGGGAAGAGGGGTGGTAACATCGTGCTGGGGGAGTTGGGGCACTCCGAGGGTCTCCGAGACTTTAGGTACTGTAGGCATATTAAGATAGAGGAGGTAGTGGGAACTGTGTATAAGATGAGTCGGGGCAAAGCGACCGGTCCAGACGAGATTCTAGTGGAATTTTGGAGGTATGTGGGTAGAGCAAGACTGGAGTGGATGACTGGGTTATTTAATGTTATTTTCAGGATGAAGAGAATGCCAGATGAGTGGAGATGTAGTATAATGATTCCGTTGTACAAGAACAAAGGTGATATCCAGAAATATAACAGCTATAGGAGCATCAAGTTGTTAAGCCATACCATGAAAGTTTGGGAGAGGGTAGTGGAAGGGAGGGTAAGGAAGGTGGTGTCTATTTCTGAAAACTAGTTCGGGTTCATGCCGGGACATTCTACTACGGAAGCTATCTACCTTATCAGGAGGTTGGTGGAACAGTATATGGATAGGAAGAGGGATTTGCACATGGTGTTTATTGACCTAGAGAAGGCATACGACAAGGTCCCTCAGGACGTGCTTTGGAGATGCCTGGAGGTGAAAGAGGTGCCGGTAGCATACATTAGATCGATAAAAGATATGTATGATGGAGCTAGGACACGGGTCAGGATCGCGGGAGGTGACTCAGAGCTATTTTCGGTGGTTATGGGGTTACACCAAGGATCTACGCTTAGCCCGTTCTTATTTGCCATGGCGATGGATGCCCTGACACACCATATTCAAGGGGAGGTGCCATGGTTATGTTGTTCGCTGATGATATAGTTCTGATTTATGAGACATGAGGAGGCGTTGATGAGAGGCTGGAGGTTTGAAGGCAGACCGTGGAGTCCATAGGTTTCAAGTTGAGTAGGACAAAGACGGAATATCTGGAGTGTAAGTTCAGCAGCGTGAAGGGGGAAGCGGACATGGTAGTGAGGCTCGACTCACAAGTCATCCCCAAGAGAGAAAGTTTCAAGTACCTAGGGTCAATCATCCAGGGAGATGGGGAGATCGACGAGGATGTCACGCATCGTATTGGGGTGGGTGGATGAAATGGCGGTTAGCGTCTGGAGTCTTATGTGACAAGAAGGTATCACTGAAAGTCAAAGGTAAGTTTTACAGAGCGGTGGTTAGACCGGCTATGTTGTATAAGGTTTAGTGTTAGCCAGTGAAGAATTCACATATCCAGAAGATGAAAGTAGCCGAAATGAGGATGTTGAGATGGATGTGTGGGCATACTAAGCTGGATAAGATAAGGAATGAAGGTATTCGAGAGAGGGTGGGCGTTGCTCCCGTGGACGACAAGATGTAGGAAGCGAGACTTAGGTGGTTCAGGCACGTGCGAAGGAGAACCATAGATGTCCCGGTTAGGAGGTGTGAGCGGTTGGCTTTGGCAGGTACGAGAAGAGGCAGAGGGAGACCTAATAAGTATTGGGGGGAGGTGATCAGGCAGGACATGGCGCGACTTTAAATTTCCGAGGACACGGCTCTTGATAGGAACATGTGGAGGTCGAGCATTAGGGTGGAAGGCTAGGGGTAGTCGAAAGTTCTTCCCTCTTTGTACTGGGTAGTCTGAAAGAGTTTTGTTTAGGTTTGTGAGTAGTCTATGTTATGTCCATATTGTTGTTTTGCATAGTTTTATGTTATTGTACTTTTACTTATTTGTTGCTGTTATTATCTTTCAGGCATCTTTTGTTGTTACAAGCCTTTTCTTTTGTTTTTTTCCTGATATTATTGTCTCTTCTGTTGAGCAGAGAGTCTCCCGGAAACAGCCTCTCTACCCTTTTTGGGGCAGGGGTAAGGTTTACGTACACTTTACTCTTCCAGACCCCACTAGTGGAATTTTACTCGGTATGATGATGATGATGATATATATATATATATATATATATATATATATATATATATATATATATATATATATATATATATATATATATAACCTTGGTTAAGTGATAAATATTTATATGCAATCTACATATCTCGCATTCTGTCACGACCCGAAATTTCCACTGTCGGGACCGTGATGGCTCCTAATATTTCACTTGCTAGGTAAGCCAACGTTAGAACAATTTATCCTTTTTAACAATTTAAACTTAATTAATGAAGTAGAACTGGTTTAACTACAGTAATCCAAATATAAATGCGGAAGCTAAAATCGTAAAAAAAATATCTAGTACAAATCCCTGAACCCGGTGTCACAAGTGCACGAGCTTCTAGAGTAATATATACAAGGGTCTGAAATAAATACAAAGATGTTTGAATGAAATACACAGCTAAATAAAATAAAGACGGAGACTTCAGGAGCTGCGTGCGCTGAGCAGCTGTACCTCAAGTCTCTGCAGGCTGTCCAATTCGAGCTCTCTAGTAGCCGCCGCTGGGACCATCTCCAAAATCTGCACAGTGTATAGAGTGTAGTATCAATACAGCTGATCCCATAAATTGGTAAGTGCCGAGTCTAACATCGGCGAAGTAGTGACGAGGCTAAGGCGGGTCACCTACACTACAACCTGAACGCAGTAGATATTTATGACAGAAAAATGGGAATACTAAACCGAATTAAACAGCCAACTAAAAATATTAACCACAACCTCAAGAATAAATCAGTGTCGTCCAGAATCACCAATCTTTAATAATTCAGATACAAATACCAAAAAAGAAAACCAACACAACTCATGAAATAGAAACATATAGGTTGTTGCGGCACGCAACTCGATCCCACCAGATATCACAAATTCCTCCCTTATTTCACCGTAATAATATCAACGACAGTAAATTTTATATATATATATATATATATATATATATATATATATATATATATATAGGCGTGCAACCCGATCCCACTATATGTCAATATCAGAATCATAATTCACCCTTATTTCACTATGTCAATCCACCCATTGTGGCGTGCAACCCGATCCCACCGTATAGTATAAATTCACCCTTATTCCACCTCAACATATCACCCTTATTTCACATGTTGCGGCGTGCAACCCAATCCCACCATATCAATATCAAGTACTCAATAAGCAAAGCAAAACTCACAATTCAAATCATAGAAAAACCCTTTACAATTCTAAGACACCAAACTGAACAAATAGGAAACCTTATACAATATGAAAATACGAATGAGTAATACTACACAACAAGACCAATCCAGAATTTACAACTATAAGGTACAGATAAACTAACTTGAGCAAATAGTAGGAGAGTATGAAACTATGGAAAGAACTAATATCATGAATAGGAGGAAACAATGACTACAAGTAGCAATTAGGCATGGAAACACAATTAGAGCAGGTAATAGTTAAGACAGTGAAAGAGATAATATGAGAAAAATGGGAAAACAGATAATTTGGCGGCGCATAAGTACTCGTCACCTCACATATACGCTGCTCACATGAAATTCACATAGAAATTAGTCTAAGGGTCCCTAATTCCCTCAAGTCAAGGTTAGACAAAACACTTACCTCACTACAAAGGCCACTCAATGCTCAATGACAGCTTTGCCTTTCAAACAAGCCTCGGAACCAACAATATCTAGCAAATTACCAACCAAAGGATTCAAAATAAGCCTTAGGAATCGCCCACGATTACAAAAGATTCAATTTAGGTCATTATTGAAAAAGTCAACAAAAGTCAACTCCTGGGCCCACTTGGTCCAAACCCAAAATTAGGATTAAAACCCGATTACCCATTCACCCCCGAGCCCGGTTACGTAATTTGTTTTGGAATCTGACCCCAATTTGAGGTCTAAATCCCAATTTCTACCCAAACCCCCAAATTTCCATCATGAAAACACTAGATTTTAGGTTAAAAACTTGTAAAATGTAATGAAAGATTAAAAGAAAATAGGTTAGAATCACTTACCAATGATTTGGGAAAGAAGGAGTCTTGGAAAAAATGCCTCTAATGTTTTAGGTTTTGAAAATTTGAGAAATGAACCAAAATTCCCGTCTAAGTCATATTTGTTCAGCTGAAGATGTCGCATTTGCGACCTGGGCTTCGCAAATGCGAAGATTTCATCGCAAATGCGAGAAACATCACACCTCTGCATTCTTCGCAAATGCGAGGAATAGTTCGCAAATGCGAACTCAGGCTTGATCGCAAATGCGAAGAATCCCCCTCCCAACTCCCATCGCAAATGCGAGACATTGTTCGCAAATGCGAACTCTCGCCTCCCCAGCTACTCTTCGCAAATGCGATGAGTAGATCACAAATGCGAACTCCACAGTGGTCGTAAATGCGATGCTTGATCTTGCAATTGCGAGATCTGAGGCCTGCAACAAAAACTAAAACACACCAGCAATGTTCTAAGTCCAAATTCACTTCGTAGCCTATTCGAAACTCACCCGAGCCCTCGGGGCTCCAAACCCAACACAAGTCCAAAAACATCATACGAACTTGCTCGCGCGATCAAATCACCAAAATAACACTTAGAACTACGAATTGAACACCAAATCAAATGAAATTTTCAAGAAAATTTGAAACTTCTATTTTCACAACCGAATATCCGAATCACGTCAAACTAACTCCGTTTCTCACCAAATTTCATAGACAAGTCATAAATATAATAATGGACTTGTATTGGGCTCCGGAATCAAAATACAAAACTGATATCAACAAGACCAAGCATCAGCCAATTCATAAAATCATTAAACTTTCAAACTTTTAATTTTCAACAAAAAATCATAACTCGAGCTAGGGATCTACGAATTCGATTCCGGGCATATGCCCAGGTCTCATATTTTGATACGGACCCACCGGGACCGTCAAAATACTTATCCGGGTCCATTTACTCAAAACATTGACCGAAGTCAATTTAAATTAATTTTTAAGGCAAAAATTCTTATATTTATCAGTTTTTAACATATAAGCCTTCCGGAAGAATACCTGGACTGCGCACGTAAATCGAGGAAGGCTAAAATGAGGATTTTTAAGACCTCGAAACACAAAATTAGGTTCTAAAATATAAGAGGACCTATCGGGTCATTACATTCTCCACCTCTAAAACAACCGTTTGTCCTTGAACATACATAAAAAAGTACTTGAACTGATGAAAAGGTAGGGATATCTACTCCGCATGTCCGACTCGGAC
The DNA here is from genome assembly GCF_000390325.3 of Nicotiana tomentosiformis. Taxonomy (NCBI): domain Eukaryota; kingdom Viridiplantae; phylum Streptophyta; class Magnoliopsida; order Solanales; family Solanaceae; genus Nicotiana; species Nicotiana tomentosiformis. Next base: position 117,498,901 of record NC_090818.1, read on the forward strand.
TCCCAAGTAGCTGCCTCGACGGGCTGGCCTCTCCACTGCACTTGGACTGAAGGATAACTGTTCGACCTCAATTGTCGGGCTAGAATAGCCACCGGCTCTTCCTCATAAGTCAAATCCTTGTCCAACTGGACAGAGCTGGAATCTAACCCATGGGACGGATCGCCGTGATACTTCCGAAGCATGGACACATGGAACATCGAATGAACTGATGATAACCCCGGTGGCAACGCGAACCTGTAAGCCACCTCTCCCACTCTTTCCAGAATCTCAAAGTGCCCGATATACCTAGGGCTCAACTTGCCCTTCTTTCCGAACCTCATTACACCCTTCATGGGTGATACCCGGAGCAACACTCTCTCCTCGACCATGAATGAAACATCACGAACTCTACGGTCGGCATCACTCTTTTGCCTGGACTGAGCTGTGCGAAGTCTATCGTGATAATCTTGACCTTATCCAAGGCATCCTGCACCAAATATGTACACAATAACCGAGCCTGCCCCGGCTCAAACCATTCAACCGGCGATCGACACCGTCTACCATATAATGCCTCATAGGGAGCCATCTGAATGCTCGACTGGTAGTTTTTATTGTAGGCAAACTCTGCAAAGGGCAAGAACTGATCCCACGATCCTCCGAAGTCTATAATACATGTGTGGAGCATATCCTCCAATATCTGAAGAGTGCGCTCGGACTGTCCGTTCGACTGAGGATGAAATATTATGCTCAACTCAACCCGCGTGCTCAACTCATATTATACTGCCATCCAGAAGTGCGAGGTGAACTGCGTACCTCGATCAGAAATAATAGACACGGGCACACCGTGAAGATGGGCGATCTCGCGGATATAAATCTATGCCAACCACTCCGAAGAATAGGTAACAGCCATAGGAATGAAATGCGCTGACTTGGTCAGCCTATCCACAATGACCCAAACTGCATCGAACTTCCTCTGAGTCCGTGGGAGTCCAACAATGAAATCCATAGTGATACGCTCTCACTTCCACTCAGGAATCTCTATCTTATGAAGCAAACCTCCAGGTCTCTGATGCTCATACTTTACTTGATGACAATTTAGACACCGAGCTACATAAACAACTATATCCTTCTTCATCCTCCTCCACTAATAATGCTGCCGCAAGTCCTGATACATCTTGGCGGTGCCCAGATGAATAGAATATCGGGAATTGTGGGCCTCCTCAAGAATCAACTCATGAAGTCCATCCACATTAGGCACATAAACACGACCCTGCATCCTCAAAACTCCATTATCTCCAACAGTAACCTGCTTGGCACCATAGTGCCGCACTGCGTCCCTAAGGACCAACAAATGAGGGTCGTCATACTACCGATCTCTGATACGCTCAAACAAAGCCGAGCGACTTACTTCCGCGACGTATATGCAATCACCCTGCCCTCCTGCATCAATACTGCACCGACCCAACACGGGATGCATCATAATATACCGTATAAGATCCTGAACCTATAGGCAGTACCAACACCGGTGCTGTAGTCAAAGCGGTCTTGAGCTTCTGAAAGCTCGCCTCACACTCGTTTGACCATCTAAACGGGGCACCCTTCTAAGTAAACCTGGTCAACAGGGCTGCTATAGATGAAAATCCCTCTACAAATCGACGGTAATAGCCCGCCAAACCCAAGAAACTCCTGTTCTTAGTAGCTGAAGTGGGTCTAGGCCAGTTCTGAACTGCCTCAATCTTCTTAGGATCCATTTGAATGCCCTTTGCCGATACAACGTTCCCCAAGAAAGCGACTAAGCTCAACCAAAACTCGCATTTTGAAAACTTAGCATATAACTAGCTGTCTCTCAGAGTCTGAAGTACAATCCTGAGATGTTTCTCATGCTCCTCTCGACTGTGGGAGTAGATCAAGATATCATCAATAAACATGATCACAAAGGAGTCCAAATAAGGCTTGAACACTCGATTCATCAAATCCATGAATGCTGCTGGGGAATTTGTCAACCCAAAGGACATCACCAGAAACTCATAATGCCCGTACCGAGTCCGAAAAGCTGTCTTAGGGACATCGGATGCCCTAATCCTCAACTAATAGTTGCCAGATCTCAATCAATCTTCGAAAACACCTTGGCACCCTGAAGCTGATCAAATAAATCATCAATCCTCGGCAATGGATACTTGTTCTTGATGGTGACTTTGTTCAACTGCCGATACTATATACACATCCTCATCTATCCATCTTTCTTCTTCACAAACAACACAAGTGCACCCCAGGGCGAGACACTAGGTCTAATGAAGCCCTTATCAAGTAAATCTTGCAACTCTTCCTTCAATTCTTTCAACTCAGGCGGGGCCATACGGTATGGCAGAATGGAAATGGGCTGGGTGCCCAGAGCCAAGTCAATACACAAATCAATATCCCTGTCGGGTGGCATCCCCGGCAGGTCTGCAGGAAAAACCTCTAGAAACTCACAAACAACTGGCACTGAATTCATGGAAGGAACCTCCATACTGGAATCACGGACATAAGCCAAATACGCTACACACCCCTTCTCGACCATATGTCGAGCCTTCACATAAGAGATAACCCTACTGGTAGAACGGCTAGGAGTCCTTCTCCACTCTAATCAAGGCAACCCCGGCAAGGCTAAGGTCACCGTCTTGGCGTGACAATCCAATATAACATGATAAGGTGACAGCCAATCCATACCCAAAATGACATCAAAATCAACCATATTTAGAAGTAGAAGATCCACACTAGTCTCAAGACTCTCAATGGTAACCACACACGAACGATAAACACGATCTACCACAATAGTATCTCTAACAGGTGTGGACACATACACATGAGCACTCAAAGAATCACTAGGCATAACCAAATATGAAGCAAAATAGGATGACACGTATGAATAACTAGAACCCGGGTCAAATAGAACTGAAGCATCTCTACTGCAAACTGAAACAATACCTGTGATAACAGCGTCAGATGACTCAGCCTCAGGCCTGGCTGGAAAAGCATAACATCGGGGCTGAGCCCCACCACTCTGAACCACGTCCCTGGGACGACCTCTAGCTGGCTGGCCTCCACCTCTAACGACCTGACCTCCACCTTTAACAGTCTGGCCTCTACCTCTGGCTGCCTAACCCCTGCCTCTGGCTGGCTGAGTAGGTGGTGCATCAATTGGTGTCGGGACCATGGCACAAGAACCCTGATGTTGTGGCGTGATGCCCAATAATCTCGGACAGGTCCTCCTGATATGCCCATAACCACCACACTAGAAACATCCATCCTGGTGCTGTGGCGGTAGAAACTGAGGCTGACCCGCATAGGCCGGATGACCACGGTAGTAACTCTAAATAGGGGGTGCACTGATAGGAGTTGGTGGTGCAGTGTAGGCTGGTTGTCCAGAATTAGGCATATAAGGACCACGACTCCCTGAAGCACTGTGGGATGCCTGAAGCGCTGAATGAAACGGCCTGGGAGGATGGCCTCTACCAAACGTACCCCTGACTCTAGATGAGGCACCGCTGAACCCACCAGAATGACGAGGTCTCTTGTCAGACCCCTAACCTCCCTCTACAAGAACCATCTCGACTCGCTTGGTGACATTGGCAGCCGCCTGGAAAAAAAATTCACTCCCAGTCTCCTTAGCCATCTGCAATCTTATAGGCTGAGTGAGTCCGTCAATAAACCTCCTCACCCTCTATCTCTCAGTAGGACGCAGAAGAAGAGCGTAACGGGCCAAATCCACAAAACGGGACTCGTACTGAGTAATAGTCATACTTCTCTGCTGGAGATACTCGAACTGATGACGATGCTCCTCTCTTAATGTGATAGGAAGAAACTTCTCTAGGAAGAGCTGAGAGAACTAGTCCCAAGTAAGAGCAGGCGACCCAGCTGGTCTGGTCAACAATTAATCCCTCCACCATTTCTTGGCATAACCACTAGCCAGTCATCTGAAATGCAGCAAAATCGACCCCATTGGTCTCCACTATACCCATGTTCCGTAGGACCTCATGACAACTGAAAAGATACTCCTGGAGATCCTCTGAAGTAGCACCACTGAAGTGAATTGGGAAGATCTTGGTAAACCTGTCCAATCTCCACAAAGGCTCAGAAGACATAACTGACCCATCACCAGTCTGTGCCGCAACAACCGGCTGAACTACTCCGACTGGATGAGCGACTGGAGTCTGATACTGGGGAGCCATCTACTCCGGAGCGTGAGTAGTAGGAGTCTGTGCTCCTCCTACAGCCTGAGAGATGGCTGGTGCCATGGGGAATGCGCTAGTCTGGGCCACACTCTCCATAAGGTCCACCAAACGGATCAAAGCATCCTGAAGCACTGGTATAGCAATGAACCCCTCCGGGACCTGAGCTGGTTCGATAGGTTCAACCTGGGCTGGAACCTCCTCATCACACTCTACTTGAGGCTCCACCACTGGTGCTACTGCTCGAGCTCTGGGCTGAGCTCTGCCCCTGCCTCAGCCTCTGGAACGACCTCGGCCTCGACCTCTGCCCCTCATAGGAGCTGCCACTAGGGGCTATGGCTGTTGCTCAGCTAAAGATGCGATACACATTCTCGCCATCTGCGAGAGAACATAATAGAATGGTCCAATTAGCAATGATAGAATCAAATCGCACGACAGAAAAGAATAGAAGTGAAACTGTTCCTAACTCCATAGCCTCTGGAAGATAAGAACAGACGTCTCTGTACCGATCCTCCAGACTCTACTAAGTTTGCTAATGACTCGTGAGACCTATGTAACCTAATGCTCTGATACCAACTGTCACGACCTGAAATTTCCACCGTCGGGACCGTGATGGCGCCTAATATTTCACTTGCTAGGCAAGCCAACGTTAGAACAATTTATCCTTTTTAACAATTTAAACTTAATTAATGAAGGAGAATTGATTTAACTGCAATGATCCAAATATAAATGAGGAAGCTAAAACCCTAAATAAAATATCTGTTATAAATCCCTGAACCTGGTGTCACAAGTGTACGAGCTTCGATAGTAATACATACAAGGGTCTGAAATAAATACAAAGTTGTTTGAATGAAAATGCACAGCTAAATAGAAGTAAAGACAGGGACTTCAGGAGCTGCGGGCGCTGAGCAACTCTACCTCAAGTCTCCACAGGCTGTCCAATCCGAGCTCTCTAGTTGCCTCCGCTAGGACCATCTTCAAAATTTGCACAGTATGCAGAGTGTAGTATCAGTACAACCGACCCCATGTACTGGTAAGTGCCGAGCCTAACCTCGACGAAGTAGTGACGAGGCTAAGGCGGGTTACCTACACTACAACCTGAACGCAGTAGATAATTATGACAGAAAAATGGGAATATTGAACCGAATTAAACAGCCAACTGAAAATAATTATAGCCTCAAGAATAAACCAGTGTCGTCCACCATCACCAATCTTTAATAATTCAGATACAAATACCAAAAAAGAAAACCAACACAACTCACGAAATGAAAACATATAGGTTGTTGCGGCGCGCAATCCGATCCCATCAGACAACACCAATTCCTCCCTTATTTCATCGTAACGATATCAACGACAGTAAATTTTATATATATATATATATATATATATATATATATATATTGCGGCGCACAACCCGATCCTACCATATGTCAATATCAGTATCATAATTCACCCTTATTTTACCATGTCAATCCACCCTTATTCCACCTGTTGCGGCGTGTAACCCGATCCCACCGTATAGTATAAATTCACCTTTATTCCACCTCAACATATCACCCTTATTTCACCTGTTGCGGCGTGCAACCCGATCCCACCATATCAATATCAAGTACTCAATAAGCAAAGCAAAACTCACAATTCAAATCATAGAAAAACCCTTTACAATTCTAAGACACCAAACGGAACAAATAAGAAATCTTATACAATGTGATAATCCGAATGAGTAATACTATACAACAAGACCAATCCAGAATTTATAACTACAAGGTACAGATAAACCAACTTGAGCAAATAGTAGGAGAGTATGAAACTATGGAAAAAACTAATATCATGAACAGGAGGAAATAATGACTACAAGTAGCAATTAGGCATGGAAACATAATTAGAGCAGGTAACAGTTAAGACAGGGAAAGAGATAATATGAGAAAAATGGGAAAATAGATAATTTGACGGCGCATAAGTACTCGTCATCTCACATATACACTGCTCACATGAAATTCACATAGTAATTAGTCCGAGGGTCCCTAATTCCCTCAAGTCAAGGCTAGACAAAATACTTACCTCGCTCCAAGGCCACTCAATGCTCAATGACAGCGTTGCCTTTCAAACAAGCCTCCGAACCAATAATATCTAGCAAATTACCCACCAAAAGATTCAAAATAAGCCCTAGGAATCACCCACGATTGCAAAAGATTCAATTTACGTCATTATTGAAAAAGTCAACAAAAGTCAACTCCCGGGCTCGCTTGGTCCAAACCCGAAATTCAGATAAAAACCAGATTACTCATTTACCCCCAAGCCCGATTACGTAATTTGTTTTAGAATCCGACTCAATTTGAGGTCTAAATTCTAATTTCTCAAAAATCCCTAACTCTACCCAAACCCCCAAATTTTTACCATGAAAACACTAGATTTTAGGTTAAAAACTTATAAAATATAATGAAGGATTGAAAGAAAATGGGTTAGAATCACTTACCAATGATTTGGGGAAGAAAGAGTCTGGAAAAATTGCCTCTAATGTTTTAGGTTTTGAAAATTTTAGAAATGAACCAAAAATCCTGTCTAAGTCATATTTGTTCAACTGCAGATGTCGCATTTGCGACCTGGGCTTCGCAAATGCGAAGATTTCATCGCAAATGCGAGAAACATCACACCTCTACATTCTTCGCAAATGCGAGGAATATTTCGCAAATGCAAACTCAGGCTTGATCACAAATGCGAACTCAGGCTTTATCGCAAATGCGACCCAGCGATCGCAAATGCGAAGAATCCCCCTCCTAGCCCCCATCGCAAATGCGAGACATTGTTCGCAAATGCGAACTCTGGCCTCCCCAGCTACTCTTCGCAAATGCGATGAGTAGATCGCAAATGCGAACTCGACAATGGTCGCAAATGCAATACTTGATCTCGCAATTGCGAGATCTGAGGCCTGCAACAAAAACTGAAACTCACCAGCAATGTTCTAAGTCCAAATTCACTGCGTAGCCTATCCGAAACTCACCCGAGCCCTCGGGACTCCAAACCCATCATGCACACAAGTCTAAAAATATCATACGAACTTACTCGCGCGATCAAATCGCTAAAATAACACTTAGAACTACGAATTGAACACCAAATCAAATGAACTTTTCAAGAAAACTTTGAAACTTCTATTTTCATAACCGAACGTCCGAATCACGTTTCTCATCAAATTTCACACACAAGTCATAAATATAATAATGGACCCGTACCGGGCTCCGAAACCAAAATATAGACCCGATATCAACAAGATCAAACATCAGTCAATTCTTAAAATCATTAAACTTTCAAACTTTTAATTTTCAACAAAAAATCATAACTCGACCTAGGGACCTCCGAATTCGATTTCGGGCATATGCCCATAATACGGATTCGGGTCGATTTACTCAAACTATTGACCGAAGTCAACTCAAATTAATTTTAAGGCAAAAATTCTTATTTTTATCAGTTTTTAACATATATAAGCCTACCTGAAGAACACCCGGACTGCGCACACAAATTGAGGAATGCTAAAATGAGATTTTTTGAGACCTTGAAACACAGAATTAGGTTCTAAAATATAAGATGACCTATCGGGTCATCACATATTCATAGACTAGGTAAATTTATCTAATTTAGAGTTTGACCAGTCTATTTTATCAAGATCTTGTACTGCGAGTAAGGAGAAAAACATGCACAGACTAAAAGTGAGAAAATCAATTTAAATTATGTAGGTCAACTTGTTAAATTAATGTTGAACAGCTTTTATAAAGTGAAGAGCAAGCATTATATAGAAATAACAGCAGAGCACACGTAGACAGAGAAGCAACAGATCCTATAGAGATGAGTTAAATGGAAGACATTGTCTTCTTCTTCTTCTTCATTTTTTTCTTCCTTTTTTACATTAATTTTTCATTCTTAACAGAGAAGCATTAGGGAGACAGGCTGCCATGTTCAATCTTTGGTATTAAATGATAATTAAATGATAATAGCAAAAGGCTTGTCCTTTGTCATGTACTATTGACTTACCAAGAACATTAAAAGGACAGATCTTGGCCTTAAATACAAGGTTCAAGATTACAAAACATACGTTTACCTACATGAATGAATTTTACGTACTAACCAAATAAAAATTATTTTCACGATCAGATCACTTATTAGGTAATTAAAAGTAAAATTTTATGATATATAATAATTGGTAATATGATAAAAATAATAATTAATTTGCTATTACAGATTAAAATTACACTGATAATGTAAACAATGTTTACGTTAGTAGTATAACTTAAATTCGCACATGAATATACTTTGCATGTGGCTAAGTAGACAAGAACGTATATAACACCAATAACGACTGCATATTCAACGGTCATGCAATCATAAAAATATCCATAAAAACAGAGAGGGACGAAAAAGCAGATCGTGTTCTAGTGGAATTGCTTTTTTCCTTTTGGTTAAGTTTTTTTTTTATCGAAAATATTTATTTTCAAAAATTAACGTATTTGATCAAGCATTTAGAAGGAAAAAAATATTTTTCAGTAGAAGCAGAAACAGTTTTTGAGAAGTAAAAAATAATAACTTCTTCATAATTTTTTTTTTTGAAAAATACACTTAGAAGCACTTTTTAAAAGTCTAACCAAACATTAATTGTGTAACAACCCAACCCACTAGTAATATTGTCCGGTGTGTGGCTAAGCGCACGACTTTAAAACGCATCACTAGGGTCTAATAAGGCTTGTTTATTTCTATACTGTTTACTCGTAAAATGGTACAGTTGAATTTATACGTAGTTTATAGACAAGCAGATCGATTTGATCCCAAAATGATAAATAAATTAAATAAGAATGTAAGACTTAGCATTGAAATCGAGATAAGACAACAACAGAAATCTTGGTTCCGGGAGCAGAGCTTCTAGAGGCAGTAATAACAATATTAATAAACAAGAAGATAAAATGTTATTGAGCTTTGAACGGTATATAGCATAAGCTTGGCCGAAAATTCGTGTCCTTATAATGGTGTTGAGCTCACTATTTATAGTTGCACCTAGGGAACAAGGTCTAAGGATCAAACCCCTCTTAAATGACAATTATGGGTGCCATTGAAGAATATGTAACGGCATGCAATGAATGTCATAATCTCTATAACGGACTACATACTTAATGCCATAGAATATTCTCCATTGAATATTTTTATTCGTCTTTATGAGCAGCATTCCCTTGGGGACAACTGAGTTTGCTTCCCCCGAACATAATTTTTATTTGCCTTGCTTTCCATTTGTCTCTGGTTCCACGTGCCTCTCTATTATACGGGTATTTAATATTAACATATTTTGTCCTATACAGATAGTCCCCCTACTTTCCGGTGGCACATCCTTGTATCACCGGGAAGTTGGTGAAGATACCTTCTTGGCGAGAAATTCTCCGACTCCCTCTGAAAAGTTTCTGACGGTTGATTAGACGCACGTCTCTCTGTATTTAATGCCCCGAACACGCGTTATCCCATGATTCAACAGCACTTTCGTTGGTTCTCGAGGTAATCATGGCCACGATTTTAGCCGCCTATTCCTTTACTTATACGCATCAATCTTTTTCTTTTACACTTCATAACTTTCCAAACTCTCTCAAACTCTCTTTTCTCAATTCACTCTTGCTCTCAACCTTCTTCTTCAGAGAAAATCTTATTTTTCTTTATTAACTATGGCTTCTTCTTCCAAAAACTCTAGTTTTTCAAAGAACAAAGAGAGTACTGATGATGATTCTCCTCCTACGGTGAGCACCATTATCCCCAAAAGACTTACTACAACTAAGGACTTCGAAGAGAAGTTCCAATCTGCTAACCCCCGCACATAGGATGTTGGTGTATATCCTTTTTCTATCTGTCCTTCTAGCATATCTGATGTGAAGGAAGACTGTGGTTGCCAAGATTTGAACAGTATCGCTCCTGACCTAGTGGAGCGGGTAACCTTCTCCAAGAAGGGTTTTACGTACGTTTACACGTATCCATTCACTTTTAGCCTGTTCTCATTGAGCGGGGAGCTTGACTCTGTTATTTTAGAGTTTTTCTTCTGTTACCAGGTCTGCTTGGCACAGGTGAGCCGTTCTATGTGGCGTATAGTCGCATGTCTTCGGCTTCTATGCCAGGAGACGGGGGAAGAGATTTCCTTGGCTCGACTGATGAACCTTTATTCACATAAGATCTTCTGTGGGGGAATGATAAACTTTGGCAAATGTGGTCACCATGCTTTGCTCACCAGCATGGACGATGAGAACGACCGTGGATGGATGGAGTAGTTCATTGTAGTTGCCACCAGGGACATCATCCCGACCACAACTCCATCCTTTCCTGAATCATGGATCTATACTCGTAAGTTCAACGTCTGTCTTTACTTCTGGTTGAAGGTTGTCCCATGCTATTACTGATCCCTCTTCTTTTATTATTTTAGCGACGCAGTGGACACCACCAAGGGTTGAAGGCTTGGACCAGTGGGTCCAGAAGATTTTGGACGTCACTACGCCTGAGACCCGTTGGTGGAAAGAAGTGGCCCTTAAATACGGGTGGAAGGCCAAAAATCAAGGTAGGTTGCACTTATCTTGTTTTTATCTTACGTATAGGAAAACTGGCTAACTTTTCTTTCTTGTTGAATTCAGGTCTTTCGCCAGGCTCTGTTACCATCCCCGAGGAGGACATTTTGGCTGATCCTGCTGATGCGGCGAGGTTGCTGTAGGAGGCTTTCACCCGAACGGGTGTTATCGGGCCTGCTTCTGGTGCAAATGCTTCCTCTCGAAGTCCCCGACCGGAGAACAAGCAACAAAAAAGGTGACGTTCCTCCACGACCGAGGGTAAAATTAAAAAGGCAAAGAGTGCCGTGCCCGAGATAGCCGCAAACACTTTGGTGATCGATGATGGTGGAGGAGCCAGTGATGATGAGGCTTCTCTACATAGAAGATGATGACCTTCATCAGCTCAACAGAATGCTCAATCTGTTGAGCTAGTTACACAAACCGAGGATGACATCCAGGTGCTCTGGGGGGAATGTGATATAGTGGAAGATGCCAACTCTCTCTTACGAGTCCTAGTCGCTGTTCCCGGTGCCATAAGGCTTGGTACCGGGTCTCTTCCGTCTTCGATTGATAAGCAACCAATAAATACCACTACTTTTGCCGCAGCTGCTTCTCAACCTACAACGCCATCAGCTTCATTTTCTTCTTCGCCAATCTTGCCTTCACCACCAGCAACTGCTATATCATCTCCACCGGCCGCAGACGTTCGAGAGGAGGATGTTCCCCCTCCTCAGTCCCCAGTTCATGGGAATTTGGGGCGTAAATATTTGACCCCCTCCGCAGATCCTCAGAGGAGGATGAGTGTCTCCCTCTCAGTTTTTACTGAATGCCATTTGCTATCCCAGCCGGTTGAACTTGCCAATTATCCGAAGCCTCTAGCTTCAGAGAAGGATATGAATAAAATACAGTCTCCTTGGGGATCGTGTATGGTGAACAATGCCATGCACAATGCAGTGGCGGTACGATCTTTGTTCCCTCTAATGTTCCTTCTATCTTTGTTATGGAAGGATTTTTAAGTTGTACTTTTGTTTTGGAGGCTAACTTCCTTGCTTCCGAGGGAATTCTGAGATTGATCCCTGACAAAGAGAAACTCACCTCCGAGTAGGATCAATTGTTGGCCGACCGGGATCAAACTGATGCTCGCTTCCCGGGGCTGGAAGGACAAGCTGCTGAGGCCGTTGAGTTGGAGGCTCGGTTGTAGCAAAGCGAGCAAGATGTAGTGACCCTTAGCCAAGAGGCCACCTTGTTAAGGGTGCAATTTGAAGAAGCTAAGGAAAAGTGGGTTGAGGTCCAAAATATCGTTCTTGCTGTTGCCGATTGCGAGGCTGTCTGTGCTGAAAGACTGAATAATTTTGGGGCAGCCTTGAACTCCAAATCTGAAGAAGTTGCTGTTGCTGAGCAGAAGTATGCCCGGATGGAGGAGAAGTATAGGAAGGTCATGGAACATAATAAAGTTTATAACTCCACTATCCGTGACCTCGACATCAGCCTTCAAGCCATTAGGTCTGAGAGGAATAACCTTTCGACCGAGGTTGACCAGCTTAAGGAAGAGCTTCATAGCCGAGCGGCTTCCCTCATTATTGACAAAACATACTTTATGTATAGCATGAGGAGAAAAACCTTAGAAGTGGCCAAAGTGTGTGTCATTGATTTTGATGCCGAGATCGCCAAGGCTCGTGAGCTGGAGTCAACTGCCTGAAGGGGCCTTCTGGTCTAATCTGATGCGACTGATTCATCTAGTTCCGGCTCCGAGTTCTCGAGAACAGAAGAAGAACTTGAAGGGGATGATGATGAAGGTCAAGACCTCGAGCCGACGGCAGATCCACCTACTTTTCCTAGGGGCACAAATGCTTCTCTTTCCCCGGATTCTGGGGATGCAATAATTTATCTTTTTGCTTTTTCTCCTTTTTGTTTTTTACTTTATACTTTTGTAATTGTGCTGCTTGGTATGTTATTTTATAGAAGTACGTTTTCGTAGAAGTATTGTGCAAGTATTTCTCTTTGCTTCGAATTATTCAAGGTTTTGGGTGCATTTTTCCCCGATAGCATTTGGATTTCGTTCATAAGTTCTTTCGGAATCAACCCTTTTCTATGAGGGTTTCATAAGAGAGGGTCGTCTTATGTTTATGGTACTCTTGAAGAAGACGTCTCCTATTCATTAGGACATTAGCATTTGAAGTACTAACTTTCACATGATAAAATTAATTCATCGTTCGGACAAGAAATAAGATAAAAATAAAAGGACTTTACTTTATTCCTTCCATTTTCAAAAGTACATAAGCATTCGTTGTGCTAAAAAGAAATTGCTATTACTTGTGGCTAATTTGTACAAGTTGTTTCTCTGGGGCCGGACGCGCAGTTCATGATAATACAACTTCATTCCCGAATTTTATAGTCCCGGTCGATATGGCAGTCATGTTGCCGTATTCTCATTTCATTCCCCCACCCCAGTGTTGAATGCGAAGAATGCGAATTTGAACAATGGAAGTCTTGCTCCTTTGAAGATTCCACTAGTGAATGGTTGGATAATCTTTGGTTCGATAACAAGCTTCTTTTCCTGTTAGGAACCTTGCTACATAGCCAAAGATTACCTAACCACCCCCTAGTGACTTGCACTCGTGAACGGTCGGGTAACCTTTGGCCCGATAGCAAGCTTTTTTTCCCGGTAGGAACTTCGCTATCGAGTAAAAGACTATCTAACCGCTCCGTAGTGGCTCGTTGCTTGCATGACTTGTCATTTAAAGGTCTTATTTTTGCTGACGAAGCTTCCTTTGTAGTATGCTTTTCATTGCTGCCTCATTAAAAGCCTTGCCAGAAAAACCTAATTAAGACAAAAACTGGACGAAGGGAAACAGAGTGCAGCACATACTTTCAGTATAAGCGGTGCTCATCAGCAATAGTATCCTTTGAGAAGTGCCACCTTCCAGTTGCTCTGCAACTTTACTCCGTCTTAATTTTCCAATTCGTATGACCTTTTCCCGGTGATAGCTGAAACCAGGTAGTGGCCTTCCCACGTTGGACCTAGCTTTCCTGTGTTGAGCTCCCGGGTGTTTTGAGTTACTCTTCCTAAAACCATATCTCCTATTTAGAAATAACGAAGGTTGGCTCTTCGATTGTAATATCTTTCCATTCTTTGTTTTTGAGCCGCCATCCTTATATGCGCCAAGTCTCTGTGTTTGTCGAGCATCTCCAATTTGACCAATAATGCTTCGTTGTTTGTTTCTTCATCCGCCCGGAAGTATCTCAAGGTAGGTTCTCCTACTTTCACCGGGATCAGGTCTTCTGCTCCGTATACGAGAGAGAAAGTAGTCTCCCCCGTGCTTAATTTGGCCGTTGTTCAATATGCCCACAGTACTACTAGTAGCTCTTCAGGCTATTTGCCTTTGGCGGCTTCCAATCTCTTTTTGAGATTTTGGATAATCACCTTATTTGTTGATTATGCTTGACCGTTTGCACTCGGGTGATAAGGTAATGATGTGATTCTTTTGATTTTCAAGTCTTCAAGGAATTTTATAACCTTTGCACCTATAAATTATGGCCCATTGTCGTATGCTATCTCTTTCGGTATCATGAACTTGCAAATTATATTCTCCCATAGGAAATCTACCACTTCGCGCTCGCTAGTTTTCTGGTAAGGACCTACTTCAACCCACTTAGAAAAATAGTTAGTTAAAATCAAAATAAATCTCACCTTACCGAGGGCCGACAATAGTGAACTGACTATATCCATTCCCCATTTCATGAATGACCAAGGTGATAGAACCGAGTGCAATAACTCTGCCGATTGATGTACCAATGGTGCATGGTGTTGACACTTATCGCATTTCTGAACATAAGCCTTAGCGTCTTGTTCCATCCGGGGCTAGTAGTATCCTACCCTAATTAGATTTAATACCACAGAATTTGTGCCCGATGATTTCTGCAAATCCCTTCGTGGACTTCTCTCATGACATAAATAGCTTCAGAGGCTCCCAAACATCGGGCCAACGAGCCTTGGAAATATCTTCTATACAATTGGCCTCCCTTGAAGCTGTATCGAGCTGCTTTAGTGCGCAACGCCCGAGATGCCTTAGGATCTTCAGGTAGCTTTCTGTGCTAGAGATAGTCAATGATCGCATTTCTCCAGTCCTAGACCAAATTGGACGCGTTTACCTCGTAATAACCATCTAAGTCCAATATCGAATGCATAAGCTGCACGACCGTACCAGAGTTTGTTCCCTTCATTTCCGTGGACGATCACAGATTGGCTGGTACGTCTGCTTCCACCTTTTCTTCCCTTGGGATGTGTGTAATTGATCATTCCCTGAACCGTACAAGTAGATCCTGGACTTTCACTACATATTGTTGCATGCGTTTCCCTTTGGCTTCGAAGATCCCATAGACCTGATTTACTACAAATTGGGAATCACATTTGATTTCTATGATTTCGGAGTCCAGTCCCCGGGCCAGCTCGAGTCTTGCAATCAAAGCTTCATACTTGGCTTTATTGTTAGTTAGAGGAACAATTCTTATGGTCTGCCTTAGGGTTTCCCTCGAAGGTGTGATTAGCACTACACTGAGCCCGGACCCTTTCACATTAGAAGCTCCGTCCTTGAACAAGGTCCAAACTCATGATATCGATTCCGACACCATCACTGCTTCTTTGGTAGCCAAAGGTAGCAGTCCCGGACTGAAATCGGCCATAAAGTCGGCCAAAACTTGTGATTTAATCACAGTTCTAGGTTTATACTCTATGTCAAATTCACTCATTTTGATTGCCCACTTGGCTAGTCAACCTAAAAGTTCAGGTTTGTGAAGGATATTCTGCAGGGGAAAGGTTATCACTATGGCTATTGGATGACATTGAAAATAAGGCCTAAGCTTCTGAGCGGCGACCACGAGAGCTAAGGCCAATTTTTCCAAATGTGGGTAGCGATTTTCCGCTCCAGTTAAATTTTACAAATATAATAAATAGGATATTGCATACCTTTGTCTTCACGGACTAAAATGGCACTTACCGCTACATCCAAGATCGCTAAGTAAATCAGAAAATGTTCACCTTTCTCCGGTTTCGATAATAATGAAGGGCTTGACAAATGCCCTTTAAAATCCTTCAGAGCTTGCCAGCATTCCAGAGTCTATTCGAAGTTGTTCTTCTTTTTTAGGAGTGAAAAGAAGTGATGACATTTTTCCAAAGACCGGGAAATGAATCTGCTTAAAGTGGTCAGTCTTCCTATCAGCCTTTGAACCTCTTTCACATTTGAAAGCTTGTCAGGGATGTCTTCGATGGCTTTAATTTTATCGGGATTGATTTTGATCCCCCTTTGCGACACCAGGAACCCCAAGAACTTACCGGAGTTGACTTCGAATACATAATTTTCGAGGTTAAGCTTCATGTTGTGCTTCCTTAGGATGTCAAAGGTTTCTTGCAGGTGTTTAAGATGATCACCTGCGTTCAAAGACTTAACCAGCATATCATCTATGTAAACTTTTATGGTTTTCCCTATTTACTTCTCAAACATTTTGTTTACGAGCCGCTGATAAGTGGCTTCGATGTTCTTTAGCCCGAAAGGCATCACATTTTAGCAATATGTGCCGAAGTTCGTTATGAAAAAAGTTTTTTCATGATCCTCCGGGTTCATCTTGATTTGGTTGTACCCAGAGTAAGCATCGTGGAAACTCATTAACTAGTGCTCGGCCGTCACATCAATCATTTGATCAATGTTTGGCAATGGGAACAAGTCTTTGAGGCACGTCTTATTTTGATCCTTATAGTCTACGCACACGAAAAATTTATTATTCTTCTTTGGAACTACTACTACGTTAGCTAGCCAGTCAGGATACTTTACCTCTCGGATTGAATCGATATCAAGCAAATGAGTTACCTCTTCTTTGACGAATTTGTTTATGACCTCAACAATAGGGCATTTTGCTTGCCTCACTGGAGGGATATTAGGATCCAGGCTTAGTTTGTGCACGATCACTTTTGGCGAGATACCTGTCATGTCCACGTGCGACCATGCAAAATAGTCAATGTTAAATTTAAGAAATTCTACAAATCCTGACCTGAACTCGAGATTTAGTCCTGTCCCCAAGTGAAACTTCTCTAAGAACTTTTTAAACAAGGAGATTTGCTCTAGTTCTTCCGTTATGGATTTTGTTGCGTCCATTTCTTCTGGTACCTGGAAATATCTTGTTACCTGATAGGATTCCTCCTCCTCCTCCTCCTCCTGGTTGACTTCGTCCGACTCGAGATCAGGTGTTGGTTCCTGTAATTACTATACTGCATGCTCCTTTTCTTTGCTACTGGAAACTGATATTGCGTTCATCTCCCTTGCTGCTAGTTGGTCACCCCTTATCTGTTTAATTCCTTCCAATGTTGGGAATTTCAGAAGTTGATGATATGTTGACGGCGCAGCCTTCATCTCGTGCAGCCATGGTATCCCAAGAATGATATTGTAACCCATATCACCATCTACTACTTCGAAAAGAATAGTCTTCATTACCCCTTCGGCATTCGTGGGCAACAGTATTTCCCCTCAGGTTGTTACACTTTCCAAATTGAACCCGACGAGGAGCTTTGTTGCTGGAATAATGCTCCCGATTAGCTTGGCTTGTTCTAGCACTCTCTATTGGATTATATTTGCTGAACTCCCTGGGTCCACCAAAACACGTTTAATTTTAAAATCCAAAACATTAAGGGAAATTACCAGGGCATTATTGTGCGGTAGCAGTAGTCCATCTGCATCTTCCTCTGTGAAAGTAATGTCGTCCTCAACGAATTCCCGAAGTCTCTTACTGTGAGTTACTGATACCTTCATCTTTTTTGCCGTAAAAATTGTCGCACCATTAATCTCGTTCCCCCCCCCCCCGAAAATCATGTTGATCATCAGAAGAAGAGGATATTCTCCTGCTTTCGAGGGTTCCGCGTTATCACAGTTGGGGCCGTAATTGTTTTTAGCCCGGTCGCTTAATAATTCTCTGAGATGGCCATTTTCAGCAATGTCGCCACCTCCTCGCGCAAATGCCGCCAGTCCCCGGTCCAGTGGTTGTTGGTCCCATGGTATTCGCACCATAAATTAGGATCCCTCTGATTGGGACCGGATCTCATTAGCTTTGGGAACCGTGCTTCCGTAATGTTCCTCATAGACGACACTAGTTCCACTACGCTGATGTTGAAGTTGTATTTAGATAGCCTGGGGTAGGAGGAATCTCGGGAAACCGATATTTCCTTGTCCTGCAATAATCTACTATTCCGACTGCGATCAGCTATCCTATTGGTACCGAATCTATCCGCCGATCGGAAACCTTTGTCGCGTCCTTTGGCCCTTTCATAGGGTAAAAACCGTCCTCTAGAAGACCGTCATCTGTGTAGAAATAATCCTTCAATTTCTCCTTATTCTTCTCCTAGTCCCGACCTTTAGTTTATGCCGGGAAACAAAGCTGGCCGTCCTTAATTCTTATCTGCGACTCGTACCGGTTGTGAACATCCGCACATGTTGTTGCCTGGAACTCGAGCACACTTTCTTTCAATTTTCGGAAAGCATCGGAACTTCTCAGATTTAGCCATTTAGTAAATGCTTCTGCTGCCCATTAGTCTAGTACGACCGGTAGCAGCATCCTTTCTTTCTGGAATCTTGTCACGAACTCCCGCAATAATTCAAACTCTTTTTTTGCAATCCTGAATATGTCGGCCTTTCGGGCCTGTACCTTCCTGGCCCCGGCATGGGCCTTGATAAAAGAATCTGCAAGCATATCGAAGGAATCAATTGAGTGCTCGGGTAAAAGCAAATACCATGTCAGGGCCCCCTCCGTGAGGGTCTCCCCGAGTTCTTCAGTAAGACTGACTCTATCTCGTGCACAGCTAAATCGTTTTCCTTCACCGCCATTGTATAGGTGGTGATGTGTTCCTAAGAATATGAAGTCCTATCATATTTCAGCACGTCTGGAATCTTGATCTGCTTCGGGATTAACTCTGGTGATGCGCTTGGTTTGAATGACAATTGGGTATATATATTTTGAATCCGGTCCTTTCAAAACTGGCGGTGCGCCCGAGATTTGATCCATTCGGATGTTTATTTCCCTCATAAACCTCATGAGTTCGGTTTTAGAGGGATCATTCTCCTTGTTGTTCCCGGATCCGCTACCGTCTCCCGGGCCCTGTCGAAGCCGACTTCGCCTCTCAGGGTGTTGTTGTCAACCCTCTGTGTTGTTTGGTTTGCGGGAGCACCGGGAGGAACTGGACCTCGTCCATTCGCGTTGTTGAAAGCACCCGACAATGCCTGCCTCAACTCTATCATGACCTGATCGTGTCGCGAGAGGTGGCCCATAATAGCCTTTTGTTGCTCCCTCAGAATTCTTACCGTTTCAGCAACGTGCTCGCCTTCAGCATCATTAGGAGTTGCCTCTCGAACATGTCATGGATATTGCCTGCCATGGACAAGCGTGGCCTCGTCACCCTCGTTGCGAGTGTCACTAATCGAGTCTCCGTGATGAGGTTGATTTCCTTAGGCCTCAACGTTGTGTGCGACGTTGACATCATTATCTGCCATTTTTATGATTTTTTGCTAAGAACAAAGAACCAAACAGGTTATTAACATATGCAAGGGTCAACTCAATTACGCAACTGTCTAAGCCCCACGGTGGGCGCCAAACTGTTTACCCGTAAAACGGTACGGTTGAATTTATACGTGGTTTATAGACAAGCAGATCGAGTTGATCCCAAAAATGATAAATAAATTAAATAAGATTGTAAGACTTAGCATGTAGTAATAACGATATTAATAAGAAAGAAGATAAAATATTATTAAGCTTTGAACAATATATAACATAAGCTTGCCCGAAAATTCGTGGCCTTACAATGGCTATTGAGCTCACTATTTATAGTTGCACCTAGGGAACAAGGTCCTAGGATCAAGCCTCTCTTAAATGACAATTATGGGGGGATCTTGAAGAATGTGTAACGGCAAGGAATGAATGCCATAATCTCTGTAACGGACTACTTACTTAATGCCATAGAATATTCTCCATTGAATGTTCTCGGGTGGCTGGCCTTTATTCGTCTTTATGAGTAGCATTCCCTTCGGAGACAACCGAGATTGCTGCCCTCGGACATGATTTCCATTTGCCTTGCTTTCCATCTGTCTCCGGTTCCACGTGTCGCTATATTACGCGAGTATTTATTATGAACATATTTTGCCCTATACATATACGCAACATCTTTCCCGTATTTTGTCGATGTGGAATTCGCCAAGCGTACAAATTGCTACTCAAACGTACTTTTCAAATTAATTAGTCAAACACAAACTGATTCTTACTAACAGTGGCGGAGCAACATTGAACCAAGGGGTGTCGAGCAACACCCCCTTCGCCGAAAAATTATATTATATTGCTAGATAATTTTTTATATTTTATGTATATATACTATACGTTGACTTTCCTCGACTTTTCGATGTAGCTAATTATTTATTTTTTGACACCCCTTGATGAAAATTCTGGCTCTGCCACCAAAAGTACATTTTTGAAAAACACGTTTAAGAAAAGTATTTTTCAAAATAAGTCAGATTTTAGAAGGTTGGTCAAACATGCTAATGCATAAAATAAGTGATTTACGAAGGATTAATATGTAATTGAAGTTCATTATAGTAGTGGTTACATTGACATCCCGACAAGCATATTTTCTGTTTTCTTTTTTATGATAATAATCACTCATCAATCTCTGTCAAAAATTATTCAGGCAGATGATCAGCAAGGAATTAAATAAACCTTATAGTAAGCAGGCATCAAGATCCCCGAGGTGTTTGACTAACGAGATTCTAAACTTTCTGAATTTCAAAGGAAATCGAATTTTTGTTACATGGCTGATGGGGATTCAGTACACAAATTCTGCTTTAAATGACATGTCCCTTGAAGTTCCAATGTTTCATAATATTGGCAAATACGAAATTGGCCGGTCAGCCAAACTAATTACATCCGATAGCTAATATATCTATATTATATTAAAAGCATGAAGATCATTAGTGAAATATCGTTCGCCTTTTTTATCCTTTTAAAATAGAGTTTTTATTAGACAAAATAAGCATTTAGCTATTTTTCTAATATTTAAGACTTTGAATTCAACTAAAAATTTACTTATTAAATCTTTCCTTGTTTGAACCATATAGAAAATCCTAATATTTAGGGTTTTTAAATCAATTAGAATCTAACATTTTATAAATTATTTCCTTATTTGAACATGTAAAATAACAAGACTCTTTCAAACTATATTTCGTGTGTTTTTTTTCAAAACAAACTTAATGGCAATGAGTTTAGTTTTAGTGTTTCTTTGTCAGTTTGGTTTTGTTTTTTTTACCTAGTTTGATTTTATCCTTTTTTTTCAATTAAGTTCTCACTTTTTAAAATCCTTTTTTCAAAACAATTGTTATTAGAGTTTAGATTCTTCATTAACAACCCATTCCTTTTTATTCCTTTTCCCGTTTCAGCTCTTTCTTTTAATTAAAAGTTTATATTCTTTTCTATTCTATTCATGTGGCCAATAGCTCAAAAGCTACTAATTTCTTTGTGCCGTTCGATTATTCAAAAGTTAGTTCTAAATAAAGATGTTTATATGTGGTATAACTTAATAAGATATGCATACTTAATAAGTAACAATATTTTAATTAAAAATCATATTGAACTAACTTTATTTTATTATCATCGTTGCATATGGATCCAATTCCATATCAAATATTATAATCACAATATATTCTAACTTTAAATGTCTAGCTATGATTTTAATTTTATATTATAACTCCAAATAAAATTTTCAAGAATATGCATGCATTTAGTTTATTATTTTCTTAGGTGTGGTCTGTTTAAGTGCCAATATATTTTTAGTTTGATTTGCTTCTACACATTTTCATTAATATTTACAATCCATAAACATTGGATAATTCTATAAGATATGATTTCTTCCTTCAGTGAGTTAGCTAAATAGGATCAACAATTTAACATTTACCATTTTCATAAATTTATGATTTATTTTCTTAGATTCTATTTTATAACCCAAATATATTTTTTCAATATTATTTACGTGACTTTTAAAAGTCTGGGCACATTGATAAAAGGAACACGCGCATCGCGCGTACACTAACACTATGTGTGTGTCTATATATATATATATATATATATATATATATATATATATATATATATATATATATATATATATATACCATTATTATTATTGGGTGTGACTAAAAATATGCATTTCTCGTTTCATAATTGTAAAGCAACTCTGAAAGTCGAGTTCCATTTTGGCCCAATATTAATGTAGTGGGCTTCTTTCAGTTTCTTCTTTAGTTCTTTTGCTACTTTTGAGTTTTTGCCGCCTCTTCATCCTGTATCTTGAACTCGACATATGGGTTTGATTTTAAGCCACATGGCAAATCTTTAGGGCTAATTACTAATTAATCAGTCTCAAACAATTTCCCGCAAATCCATTTTAAATCAGTTGTGTGACTGCAAGGACTGTGTGTTGAATCTTTCTATTTAGGGAGGTCATAGATAACCAATTCGTATAGAACAACAACAACAATCCAATGGAATCCCACAAGTGAGATCTGAGTAGGATAATGTGTATGCAGACCTTACCCCTATCCTGCGGGGATAGAGATGCTGTTTCTGAAAGACTCTCGGCTCAATAACCATTTCGTATAGATCAGGGATATATTTGGATCTTTTACCTATAGCATCCACCTTAAAATTTAGGTGTGTATATATATATAAAAGTTGTTATGTAAGCGATTATTTTAATTATTTTTAATTTAAGCAATTGGGTGAATGCCAATTTAGATTTAATTCATCTAAAAATTTAAATATACATGCATAAGAGCTAAGAAGATTGAGACTTTTGGTTAGGTGGGCCAAGCGAGGGCAAGTTCTAGGCCAGATCGTCTTTTGAGCCCATAGTTAAATATGGGTATGACTGGCGAAAAGTAGAAGGGCCAACGGGCTTGAACCCAAAAATCAAAGTAAAAATTAGTTGGGTTTGCCACATTTTGGACCGGCTATTAGAGTTTAACCAAATTTTAATTCTAATGGAAAAGTAGCCATTGATTCGATTAAATTGATGTTTGCCCCCCTCCCCACCCCCCTCAATTAAAACACGGAACACAACTCCAATAATCGGTATTGGAGTTCGATGCTTTGACAAGTGGAAGCCCAGTGAATTATAGTGGAATTCAAAGATTTGCTGAATTTACAAACCCATGAACGATTTTTAATTTTAGAACTTTTACTAGTGCAAAATCCAAGAACGATTCCTGGTTTTGAACCTTTATAGCGAAAAATCCAGGAACAATTCCTGATTTTTGAACTCACGTTGCACTTCAGCAATTTTGAAACCTACTAGTGCAAAATCTAAAATCCAAGAACGATTTTTGATTTTTTAACCTTTACTAGCACAAAATCTAGGAACGATTTCTAGTTTTAAAATTCACATTGTATTTAAGATATTTTGAAGCTTACTAGTGGAAAATCTAAAATCCAAGAACGATTTCTGATTTTTGAACCTTTAATAGACAAACTCCATGAATAATTTTTGTTTTTGAATTCATATTGTACTTTAACAATTTTCAACTTTACTACTGCAAAATCCAAAATTCAAGATAAATTATTTATTTTTGAAGTTTTACTAGTGTAAAATCCAGAAAAATTCAGGAACTGTTTATGATTTTTAAATTTACATTATACTTTAGCAAATTTTAACCTTTAAATACAAAATTTCGGATAGATTACTAGTTTTTTTTAAACTTTTACTAGTGCAAAATTCAAGAAAATCCATGAACGATTATAGTTTTTAAATTCACGTTATACTTTAATAATTTCAACCTTTAAAAACAAAATTCAGGATGGATTACTAGTTTTTAAATCTTTACTAGTGCGAAATCCAGAAAAATACATGACAATTCATGGTTTTCGAATACACACCACACTTCAACAACTAAGAGCTACTGATTCATGTCATTCAAATTTCATGAAAAATTTCTGAATTTTAAATTTACAAATATTCAAAGTTCAGTAGTCGTTCATGAAATTCTTCCATATTTTAGATAGGGGTAGTTTTATCTAGACTTGTCTTTTTCGCATTAATAAGTAACTACTTTGCTAATACAATTTAAAATATGACTACATTGTAATAGCCAACCTAAAAATGGCTATTTAATAATTTTTTAAAATACCGAATAAAGAGGAATGAGATCTATGATTTCAATCTATGAATAAATACCAATGGGATAATAGCACTTTTGATCTCTTAATTTTTAGGAAATTCTACTTTTGGTTCTTGTGATATACCACTCAATATATTTAACCTTTAATTAGTTTTTTTTTTAATTTTATATTTTAACATGTGTAAGAGGTGTTTTCAATAAATTTTTGAGATATGAAAAACTAGTTACATTGACAAATAAAATATAAAAAAAAATAAATTTATTGATAAATAATGTGACTGCAATTATGCTTGTTCCCTTGATTCTTCTTTTCGAATTGTTCTTTGTGATTCGAGAGTTAGATCAATGTGTTCATTGAACGTAGAATAATGTGGAACTCTTTTGATTTCCATTAAAGGATATTGCAGATCTTTGAAGTATTTGATTTTCAAAAAGTGTTTGTCCGCGTCTTGATCTCTTTGTGAATATTCGATGAGTTTATGATTTTCTTTTAGATAACCTTGAATTAGTTAAATTGTGTATTTTAATCCCTTTATGCGTGTCCTACTGAATCTATATCTATATACCTATATAAAGTAGATACTTAGGCAAGGTGACGTGGCAATCTCTTGAACAGGGGAATCTCCTTTATCTTTTTTCTCGTTTTTTTGCCATTTTTCTCATATATCCCTTTTAATGTGCTAATTAAAAAACCCGAAAAGTCACGTCCCATGAATAGTCTTGATTACACTTACGCCTTTTCCTCTTCTTTTGTTCTTTAATAAGCCCTTCGTCTTCTTCTGTTGTTTAGTTTAATAAGTTACGTCTTTTCCTTTAGAAAAAAAGTAACGCTATTTCCTCTTCTTTCAGCCTATTTTATTTGAATGGAACTACAAAAGGAAAGCTACGCCAATTCTTACCACCATTTTATTGCAGAAAGGCCGCAATATGAAAGAGAGGGATTGTGCTTTACCTTGTTTTCTTGGCTGTCGAGGAAAAAAAAGTATGGTAAATCTCCAAAATTATGGATTTTGTTTTAAGATATCTTATAGTTAGATTTTTTACGGTGAGTTTCATGACTGCAATCAAAGCGCGATCATATTTTCTAGGTGGTAGTTCCAGCGAATTTGAAACTTTGTTGTTGTCGACAAGAAATTGCATTTACGTAACATTCTTATACTGAGTTTTGGTTATTTATTTTCTCTTGCGGCTAATAGAAAATTACAGTAAGTACAAACAATTCCCATTTTTCATCTATGCTAATTGTTTGTTTGGTTTGAGATGTATAGTATTGAAATTGGCTAGAAAAAGTTCATTATTCCTCTTACACTCTAATGCTAAACTATCAACAAAAGATTTGCTTATATGAAGGTCGACTTCAATTTCTTCTCTCCAAATTCATCTCTAGGTAATTTTGCCCTTTTCCTCATTTTTCAATTTGTGTGCTAAAAATGCATCGACAATCAATTTCTTTTAATCTTTTTAATTAATCTCTCTGTTCCTTTTCAAGTGTTATGCCTTTTAATCTCCACAATAGGTTTACCTATAGTCATTTTAAGATTAGGATTATTCTTATAGTGTGCCTTTTTTTTTGGTGATGTTACTTTGTACTTATTGGACTGTAACTTTTTGTTATTTTAATTTTCTTTCTTTTTGTTTCAGATCCATGAGCTGATATTCAACTTGTTCAACTGGAAAAGACTAATTTTATTTCCAGGTTTAAAATCATTATTTTGATCATTAGTGAGAGTATGACTTTTTTTTAGGAAATTTTTACCTTCCTATACACTATTTGAAACCTTATTACCCTCCCAACTTAAGTTTCAATTTAATTACATGGTCATATACAATTTACCAATTATATAAAAATAAGTTTTAAATGAGCATTCCTTTATATCAGGATTGAATAAGGAATATTCGTTATTTCCTTATCCTTTTATACTTGCTCACTCTCTCTCACCGTCAGTCTCTATGTCTCTATCTTTGTCTCTGTCTCTCATTCTTGCAAAGCCTGAAGATTCACTTCCCTTTATTTGGTCACATGTGTCTCTCTCTCTCTTGCAATGCCCGAAGACTCATAAGGAATATCAGTTTATGATTTGAAAAGATGAATGCTCAAGGAAGTTAAAATTGCAAAGTTTGAAGATTCACTTCGCTTTAGTTTGGCTATAGCACATGCGGAGACTTTAATCTCTCCTAATTCCCTGTAGGATTATAAATTTTGAATGTGTTTGACTCTCCACCATTGACAGCCATTAAAAAGCTTTGAAATCGAATTTGAGTTTTCACAAACCATTATTTGTTTGGATTGGGTGTTGTTGCAAACAATTGGGAATATTATTTGGAGTTTATATCTCAATTTTGAGGCTGTTTTGGTGAAGATTAGACTTGATTTTAGCTAAATTTTAAATTAAAACTCGAAGAAGAATAAGAAGAACACATGACATACAATATACTTACGAAATTGTAGTAAAATTATATTATAGTTATGTAAATTATATTATGTTGTAGTTATATATACATTATTGAGGTCAGTCTTTTTTGATTACCTTTTTATTTGAACGTTGTATGATATTTGAAAAATAGTTGTATAATGTATGAATTGTTGTCTAAAATTTGTATTTAAGTTATCAATACTATCTTTTTACATAAAATTGCCGATATGTATCAAAATTGTATTAAGAGAGTAACTTTTGATTGGAATTTTAGAGAGGAAGAAGCACACACCACTGAAAAATATATACAAATCAGATACAAAATATATATAATAGACATATTGTATAAAATTTGTTTAAAAATTATATTTAAGTTATATGATATTGTAGTTGTATTTAATTGGGTAGAAATAATGCATGAAAGTTGTAGATAAGTTGTATAATATATAATTAGTTGCATAAAATTTAGTTTTACTATGTATAAATCAGATACAAAATATACAAAAGACATATTGTATAAAATTTATATAAAAATTGTTTTCAAGCTGTATGATATTGTAGTTATATTTATGTAACGACCCGACAGGTTATTTTGAGCTCTAGTGCTTCGTTCACCAGTTTGAGGCCTTGAGTAGATTCTCTTAAGGTATTATGACTTATACGTGTGGTCGGAATTGAATTTTAGGATGTTCGGAGTTGATTTGGAAGAAAATTCTAATTTCGAAAACTTTAAGTTGGAAGATTGGCTAAGATTCAACTTTTGAGTAAACGACCTCGGAATCGGGATTTGAAGGCTCCAATAGGTTCGTATGATAATTTTGGACTTGGGCGTATGTTTGGGTTGAGTATCGGATCACCCGGGAGCATTTCAGTGCTTATCATGGAAGGTTGGCATTTTGAAGGCTTAAGAATTTCCTATGTTTGGTTTGAAGTAGGCTTTGATGTTATCGATGTCTGTTTGGGGTTCCGAGCCTTGGAGTGGGTTTGTATTATGATTCATGACTTGTATGCAAGGTTTGACATCTTTCCAGAATATTTTGGTGTGGTTCAGATGTGTTCGTTAAAGTTTAAAAATTTGAAAGCTTAAAGAAGGATTTCGTTCGTCGATCCGTAGTTTTGATATTGTTTGGCGAGATTTGAGGCCCCGACTAAGTTCGTAATGTATTTTGGGATGCGTGGGTATGTTTGGTTAAGGTCTCGGGGGCCTCGGGTGAGTTTCAGATTGAAATCGGATAAAAAATTTGACGTTGAGGAATGCTAGTGTTGGCCAATTATTGGTGCAATCGCACCTGTGTATTGAGGGAAGGTGCGAGCCCGCAGGTGCGGCGTTGGGGCCGCAGAAGCGACAATTGGACTGAGCTGGGGTGGCCGCATATGCGAGGCTATATCCGCATCTACGAGCCCATAGATGCGAAGGGTGCTGCAGAAATGGAAAACGAGAGAGACAGTTGGGTCACAGAAGCGAAGGGATATCCGCACGTGCGGAAGCGCATGAGTGGGGGACCGCAGAAGCGGTCGCGCAAGAGCGAAAATAGGTCCGCAGAAGCGGATTTTGCCTGGCTTGGAGGGAACCGCACTTGTGATGGATTCTTCCGCAGGTACGACTGGTGTTCCGCAGGTGCGGAAAGTCGTCTTGGCAGAGGTGTTATTTTAAAAAGCGGGATTTGGCCCATTTTCTCTCATTTTCACTTGGTTGGGGCGATTTTGGAGAGTTTCAAGGGGAGACTTTCATCAAGCAACACAAAGTAAGTGATTCTCACCTATTACAAGTTAAATACATGGGTTGTATATGGATTTAAGCATGGAAATTAGTAGAAACTTGGGATTTTGGAAGAAAACCTAAAAATTGATATTTTTGGATTTTGACCACGAAATTAGACATGGAATTAGGAATAAATCATATATTTGAGTTCGTGGTGTTATGGGTAAAGTTTATCTTGGAACATTTTCAGAATCCGGGCACGTGGGCCCGAGAGTTGGCTTTATCGACTTTTCGAGTGGGGTTATGAATTGTTTAAATTGATTAATTATGGGTATTAGAATACATTTTGATTGGGTTACACACTGTTTGAATAGTTTTGGATCGACATGATTTGGTTCGAGGTGTTAGAGAGGCTTTGGAGCCGGTTATGGAACTTCAGAACGAGGTAAATCTCCTGTCTAACCTTGTGAGGGGAAAACTACCCTTATGTCATATTTATTATTATGCGCAACTAGTTGTGGGTGCTTCGTACGCACGAGGTGACGAGAGTCTGTATGAAGCTAAAGCATGTTTATGTCCGGCTAGACTTAGGATCTTATTTTGTAATATTTGAATTATTTGAACTTATGTTGCTGGCTTAATTAATTGAAGTTATAGATGAAATTGATTTAGAAATAGATATATGTATACTAGGACAAGCCTTAACACTTTGAGTTGTGGGCGAGTTATTTGAGAAACAGTAAAGATTATATTCATTTTGTACCCATGTACGATATTGTAAACACATGCCTCATAATTCGGTAACTTCATTCCTTTTCTTGTGGAGCGGGCCGAATGCTTCGATAGTATATAGATGCATCTATGGTTCGTGCCGCACGACCTTCGGTAGTGTATACATTATTCCGGATCGGGCCGAACGACCTCAGCAGAATCGTGCATTATATCGCTAGAAATCTGAATATTCACGAGCTAATCTTTCCACTGATGCCCGACATTTATGGCATTTCTTATTTCCTTGATGTTGACACTTGACATTTACAGAGATATTAAGGTAGAATACAAGATTTAGAAATTTATGCTTTAAAGGAAATAATTTGAAAATTATGAGATTACAGATTTACTCCACTATTACTGTGCACTTCATATCTGTCATGAATTATCATATTATTTACTTGGACCTTTATTAAGTGTCGATGTCAACCCCTCGTCACTACTTCTCCGGGGTTATGCTAGATACTTACTGGGTATGCGTTGATTTACGTACTCATATTGCACTTCTACACTAAATGTGCAGGATCTGTCAGGTTCATTTGATGATCATCTTGGCGTGTAGGCGCACCTATTGAGGAGACTTCATGTGAGCTGCATTCCAGACTACGTATCGCAGTCCACTGGCTCCATTATACTAATTATTTTATTTTGTCTTATTACATTCGGGACAGCTATTGTATTATTCTTTTACTCCTTAGAAAAATACTCATACACTTGTAACACTGGGTTTTGGGGGTTTCTGCTGGTTGTTTGTTATTGTAGTTGTGTAAATATTATCACTTACTCTGTAAAAAAATCTATTTCATACGATTTAATTAAGGAAAAATTTTGATTTCAATTACTAATATGAGTAAGTAAGTTGTTAGATCACCATTGGCTTGCCTGACGGCGGTGTTAGGTGCCATTACAACCTTTTACAGATTTTGGGTCGTGATAGCTTGGTATCAGAGCGTTAGGTTCGGTTAGGTATCACGAGTCATGAGCAAGTCTAGTAGAGTCTTGCGGATCGGTACGAAGACGTCTGTACTTATCTTCGAGAGGCTATAGGACTGTTAGGAGAACTTCCCTTCTTGATTCCTCATTGTGCGATTTGATTACATTGAGGCTTGTGCCTTTATTACCTTCCTACTCAATCTCATGCAACGTGAAGCACTTTTTACTAGTTGGGCATCGAGGAGTTGTAGTGGTACTACAGACGTGGTGCAGGATATTTTCCCTGTGTGTTCGGGCAGGCTATTATCGTCGCCTTACGAAAGGATGTTCTGTCATTTCAGCTCAGTAGCTATATTTCCGATGGTTTGAGGCTATGTACAAATTGCTATGATGTTCATGCATCGTTATCGCACAGTAATGATGTAATGGTGGGGTGCTCATTTATGTGTTGAGGCAATGAATGACTTGAAATGAGGGTTGTCAGAGATAGCGGTGTGCAGCGGTTTAGAATCGAATTGGTATTTTTATTGTTGATGGCTCGAGAAAGATGATCTTATAGGAGGTTTGTAGTTGGTGGAAATTCATTAGCTCTGGTGTTAAAGATAGGGAGTTGGTATAAGGCAACAGTTTGATAGCAAAGTATGAGGGAGGATATGGCGGAAAATGTCTCGCGGTAGTTGAATTACTAGCAGGTCAAGTATGAACAATAGAGGTCAGGAAGTTGCTTAAAGGAGATGGTTTGACCGAAGTGGGAGTGGCAGAGTAGCATATGGATTCTGCGGTAGGAGAGCCACATACCTTGAGAAAGTGTAGAATGGTTTGGGAGTCGTGATAGAAGGTGATTTAGTCTACGGATTTTTTTTGGAACGATGGTTAATGTATGAAGAAAGATTGAATATAGCAAAAATGAGTTTCTTGAAATGAAGAGGGGTGTGAAGATTTGATTATCATTTCTGATGCAATATGATTTGAGTTTGGAAGGTATTATTGAACTTTCAGTTGATGTCAATGGCGAAGGAACATGCTTATATAGCTGGTGGGCGAGCATGGGCTCAGGAGAATTTACTAATTACATTGTAGTTGTACCTAGTGCAGCGTCGTTGGAAGATGTCGGTAAGGAATTTCACAGGTGAGTTATCTCCTATAAGCAGGTTAGGATTGCGTGATGTTGATGAAGCTTCTGCGAAGAATACTACTTGCTACCCAGTAAGAGGTTGAATATGTGATTGTGACTACTGATTCAGAATGTTCATGAAAAGCTTAACAAAAGACTTCGAGAAGTTTGGCGGGTTAACGGTGCGAGATCATGGCAACTGAGAAGGAGGAATCGTTGGGGGCTCTGCATTATGTGATGATAGCTTAAAGCTAAATGGGGGATCTCCACCGTTTACGATTGGATCACGTGGTTGTCTGTTTGTGCAGTTTTCGATTATCGGTGCATTGGCGGATTATTTATGACTACAAATAGGGAACATCAAGGGTAATTCAGCAAAGAACTTGATGGATGTGTGCTATTTTTGGCTTTATCGAAGCATGTTCAGGTTTTTGGGAAGACTCAGAGCTTATGCTTTTGTGGATGTGATGTACAAGGAAAAGAGTTCAACCGGTTGCTTCTTCGAGAGGGTGTTCATGTGCTAGTAGAGCGTTGGAGTTTGGTTGTATTTGGGACTATGTTAGAGTGGGTGACTGTCGACCATGGTCCTAGTGGGTTCAAGAATTAAAGTGCAGTATTAGCGGAAAGGAAGAAATAGTTTCAGACTCATGGAAGGTCTTGCAGAATGGGTGCATCAGTTGGAGATGCTATTGTGCGCGTAAGGAGGTATGAGATGATTCATGGATATTGAGACGATGTGGTCTCGCGATTTAGGTCACTCGGGATGAGTGCAGATTGAGTTCGTTATGTTGTGAATGGATATATTACATTTATAAGTTAGGTCAAGGGTAAATTTAAAGAATTTGGGTCTGTTAGTAATGGTTGAGTCGGCATGATTGTGGCAATGATCAGTTCCTTCGGCGTGTGAAGTCATACATGTGGTTTGTGGTTATTCGTGCGGGCTTGACAGCCACCATAACTTGATTGATTTAGGAGGTATATGATTCAAATGGCCTTTTTGTGTAAATGGATTCCGGAAGAGCTATGGCGGTTTAGGTCACGACTTGAGGTTTGTATTTTTTACGGTTTGGGAATTGACGAGCGCAAAACATACACTTAATATGCTCGCTAGTCAAATATAGTATAATATAATATCGTATCCATAATGATTGGAGTTAAACAGTATTTTCATAGTTTATAACTTGATTGCTATCCAAGATGATTAACAATTGAGAATTATGTGATTAAAAACTAAAATTAACTAAGAGTCTAAACTATTGACTAATGACAATCAATGCAAGTAATGAGCAAAGGAAGATATTAATGGGAGAAAACAAGGGTTGATAGGATAGGTACAAGATAATTGTTTGGGATCTAACTCTAGATACTTCGCTTCTAATGTTTAAGTGAGTCTCTCGAATTCACTCAATTATTAGTACAAGCATTCAACAAAAACTCCTCTCTCGATTAAGTCTTAACCTCACGAGATGAACCAATTTAAGCACGTGAAGATATGCAAGAATGCATAGTGGATTGGTCTTTAGGAAAACCTCTTTCCATTATTTTGATAACTAGGTTTAATCAACAATTCAACTAGCATCTTTCGATTACTAAGAAGAATTAATGAATTCACCCAACAAGATATAACGCAAAAATATCACAAGTTATGCCTCTCTCGATTAAATGAACTAGTGAACATAGATGCAACAATTAAAACATCAAAAATGATTCAATACATGAACTAGAGTTATAATCCATAAACAAATATCAATACACCAAATCCATCAAACCCTAAAAGGAACTACTCCGTAGATATGGACAAATAAGTTTAAGTTAAAGGAAAATATAAACGATCCAAACTCTTGTCTTGAGTGAGAATTGAATGATGAAATCCTTGTGCTCTTGCTTCTCCCACTTCTCCTTAGCCTCCTTAGGTTTAAATGTGTCAAAAGTCCCAAAAATAATATTTTTCCATGTATATATACCAAGTAGGGTCGGGCCCAAATAAAAATACCTTTTCCTATGCGAAATAGGAAAATTACTCTGTAAAATTTGCACAGGCGCGCTGCATGGGGCGACGTGCCAGGTGAGGCGGTTGTGGAAAACTTCAGAGAGCTTGTTCTGACAGGCAGCAGAGATTTTCACTAGCGCGTCGCATAGTGCACCGCATAGTGCGTCGCATTAGTGCAAATTTCTTAGAGTATGGATTTTTCTTTGATTTTGACATTCAGACTTGGTCCTGACCCCTGTGAACAACTAATTTTTGACCACACCCAAATTATTTATCATTTTAGTGTAAATATTTCCTATAGATCTAATATTAATATTTTAAACTTTTATCTCACTTTTAGTAGAATTCATTTGGCAAAATTGAATTATATATATATATATATATATATATATATATATATATATATATATTCACCTTCTTAGACTACAAGTTTTATTTCTATTGGTTAAAAAGAATAAAAAAGTTTACAAAGAAAAATATATAGTTTCTTTTAATTAGTATATTAATAAGTAATCCAGTGACTTTAATAATTTTCTTAGTGTCATTTAAATTCTAGTTTAAATATTTAATTTATTTTCTTATATTTCTCTAAACTAAAAATAATTAACTAATACCTTTTTTTTTTCTAATCTAAAGTAGTTAATTAATATTCTTACTTAGGTGTTGTTCAAATAAGTACGTACTCTATTATTATAGGCTTTAGTAGGTAGTGATTTTCTTTTTGAATAATTTCTTTCATATTAGTATAAATAATTCTTTTGCTTTTTTTATTTTAATATTTAATTAAGTAGTCTTGGTAATTGGTTTCTATGTTCAAAAAGGATAAGAAAATTCTTCCATATTCCAAAACTAACTCCCTAATAAATCTCATGTTAATCCCACCTCTCTCGTCTCCCCTCAAAATTACCCCATGCACATATTGACTTTTGAACTTTAAACAACACACAAAAACCCACGATCCCCTCTTC
Organism: Nicotiana tomentosiformis; assembly: GCF_000390325.3. Taxonomy (NCBI): domain Eukaryota; kingdom Viridiplantae; phylum Streptophyta; class Magnoliopsida; order Solanales; family Solanaceae; genus Nicotiana; species Nicotiana tomentosiformis. The sequence goes on from NC_090818.1 coordinate 117,532,730, forward strand.
TGTACTCAAAAAAAGCACCCACTATAACCTGGATACCCGATTTTCATGGAGAGATAACGGGAACCATCCAACAAACTTTGCTATTTAATATCATTTTCTCCACCAAAGAAAGGGGGATCTGAAAAACAAAAGGAAAACTAGAAAAAGAAAAAGAATGAGATTTGGAGCAAAGAAACATCTGGGGGATTTTTTTCGGTAGTAAAAAAAAAAGAGTTGTATTTTGAAAGAGCTATTCTTTAGTTTTTTTTTAGAATTCCTTTATCTTTTCCATGAGCGTTTCTCTCTTGAATTGTTCAAACAAGTTGAAGAAGTTTTGACGTCGAGGTTTTCGTTCGAGGTTGCTGAAGAGTTAGCATCTTTTAACTCTGAAATCAGTTGATTGTAGCTGTTATCTTGTTGATCTTCACAAAAGGTTCCTTCCCGTTTCTTTAATATTTGGCTTATATATATTGCTAGATATAATACTGTTATCTTTTGAAATATTTTTATGGTATAAGAATTTGAGAAGTTCTAGTTGTGTTAACGTTTAGTTTCGCTGTTCTTAATATTATTTATTATAAGTAAAGGCTTGAAAGAAGAGCCATTAAAAGAGATATAGTATTCTGATAAATATGGGTGATGTCCTTGTCTTCTTTATTTTTCTTTAGCAAAATTTATAAACAACTTTATTTGGATCTCCATTTCTTTATCACAGTTAGTATTTAGTAATTGTCTTATGCCACACCTCTCTTGTACTTCACCTTTGATTCAAACATAAACTGAGATCTAATATAAAGTTGGTGTGATATAAAAAGAAGTACATTTCTTTTTATTTTTCAATAAATTATGCTTATGGGTTCAAATAAAAAAATGTATTTCAACTCAAAGAATGAATGTCAATCTTAAGTCTCTGTCGAAAAATCCTTCATCCTTGTTATAAGCTTAAATTGCTTCTGTAACTTACTAGTTTGGCTAGTTGTCTGGTCTTGAAAAATAAAGAAGTATGGCTGGAGTTATTTTAAATCTTTAGGTAAGATTGTTAATTATATTTGATATTTAGGCAAGTAAGTTTACTTAAAATATTGACATAGGTTACTAGAAGTGGATAGGAATTTTTTTTTTCCTGAAAGTTTAACGTCCTCCCCTCCATATCTAGAAAATTATTCTAGTGCTTTAAATGAGTTCCTAATATAACTTGAAATAATTTTAGGTGAATATTTTTATTTGAAATAGCTTCGAGAGTTAGATTGGTTTGCTGCATCCTACTTTAAAGTTAAGAAATGGTGTCATAAATGTGATTAGTTAAATGTCTCTCTTTTAAAACTTTGACTCATTTTTTGCATTAATTGCTTACAGTTGTCACAACTGATTTTTGGCCGAGTTGTTACTTGCATCTATGCGTCCATTTTAACGAAGAGGGTTATGAGGATTTAGAACTGATTTGGGTCGTTGGGACTATATTGAGTTTAGAAGGATTTACGCTAAAATAAATAGAGTCCATAAGTTTAAAACGTTCTTCTCCTATTTCTATAATGAATATTTTCGAATAATTGAATCATACCACTTCTTCCATAATTGTATATCAATAAATCATGGCCTTCACAATAATCTCAAACTTAGGAAAGAAACAAATCATGAATGCGCTAGAATACTTTCGGCGCACTCTTAATTAATTGAATCATCATGATTATGTATACGTTCGCGTGACATAATTATAATTCCCAAAATTAAAGGGAAAGTATGCGTTCGCGCAACTTTGACAGAACAATCTTAAAAATAATAAAGTGTTATTAATTGTGTACACGTACGCGTGACATGATTCATGACACACCAAACAAAATGAATATACGTATGCGTAATTCGTTTCAAGATAATTCCATAATTATAAATAATCAAGCAATTAAAAGCGATTTAAGATAAAAGTGCACAAAGTTCCCTAGAACCTAAAATATTCATAATTGGTTAAGCCAGGTATAATTTTTAAAAGACCGTGCTAAAACCACGGAATTCAGGAGTGCCTCACACCTTCTTCCGAGTTAACAGAATTCCTTACCCGGTCTTCTGTGTTCGCAGACCGTAATTCGGAGTTAAAATTTCCTCGATTTGGGGTTTCAAATAAACCGGTGACTTGGGACACCATAATAATTATCCCAAGTGGCGACTCTGATTAAATAAATAATCCTATTTTGAATAATTTCACTTAAATTGGAAAAATCCCATATCCCTAGGGAAAAAGGAGGTGTGACTGATCTGGTGACTCTGCTGGGGAGCAAGAACCCAGAAATTTTGGTTCATGGTTCAGAATTCGAGCTTGTAATGTGATCTATACTTGGAGTTTTTGGTTTGATGTTATTTCTGTGTTTGGGCCTTATGTGCTAATTGACGCTTATTTACCGCTTTGATATTATTTGTATTGTATTAAACTGTCTTCTTACGCCTCCCTTCTGAGTCTTCTGAATCTATGGTGCACACGTGCGCGTGGCCCACTTTTCTGTTAGAAGTCATACCAATTAGAACGAGGCTGGGTAGACTTTCGTGCTCCCGGTACATTGCCCCCACGTCGGCTCGAGCTGTCCGCTTGGGTAAGCCAGGTCTAAAACACTCTCCTTAGGATTTAAACCTAGAATAACATAGCCTCATGCCGGATCCCTAGTAGGAACGTTTGTTTGCATCATGTGCATTTGACTTTGGAGACTCAACACAGGGGTTGAGTCCGTCTAGGACAGGTGTACCTGAGAATTACATGACCATCCTGATGCATCTTATGTGCTACTTGTGCATTACGTTTGATTTGGTTTGTGCATGTTGACCGGTTTCTAAAAATAAAAATAAAAATATAAAAATATTGAGGGAAAACCAGAAGGAAGAAAATATGAAAGAGAAAATTTACCCAATTTTCGAAAATCTCAGTATTTACCCCAAAAGATTATTACAAAATAAGCCTGAATTTTTCAAAAAATGTCATCCTACTCTTGAAATATTTACGAACTATGCGGGTCTGATTCTCACCAGATGTGAGATACGTAGGCAACCTTCATAGGGTTCGACCCCATTTTTACAAAAAAATAACTATAAAAAAAAAGAAATGTGTCTAATTTTTTATTTTATTTTTTATATCAAAAAAACAAATAAGCAGACTCAGCTTCGGTTAATCCCAAATCGTTCTTGTCGGAATAGCCTTAGAACATCTTCAAAATTGTCGAAGGGTTGTTCTAGCAAGAACCGACGTGTCTGTCAATTGGGAATCACTTTTACCATAATGCCCTTCCCCGACCCTAAAACTATACTTGAAAGTAAGAATGGGCCATAGTTGCGAAAATAACCACCCTTTCTTCGGTCATAATTGCAAAAATAGCCCCTCTTCTCGTTGATTTTTCTTAAAATTGAGTTATTTACAAAAGATTATTTTGCAAAAGGAGTGTATTGGTTCTGTCTCTTGAGACTAGTGTCAACCCTAACCTTAACCACCCACAGGTACAAAATGAGCATTGTCCAGAACACACCGTTCACAGTTGTAAACGAGGCTCCACTTCAGCTTCAGATGTGGTGGTATGATTTAGGAGAAGATGGTCAGAAATGGGTCACCAAGCACCTGGGAGCCCTCACAGATTTTATGAAAATTAAACCACGGGACGATTTGATTGAGGCACTAGTGACTTTTTGGGACCCTGTTCACAATGTCTTTCGCTTCTCTGATTTTAAGCTAACTCCCACTTTAGAAGAGATAGCTGGATATTCCGGGTTTGGCAGGGATTTGAGAAACCAGGAGCTCATATTCCCGAGGGCTCTTTCTGTACACCGATTCTTCGATCTTCTGAACATCAGTAAGCAAATTAGAAAGACCAACGTAGTCGAAGGGTGTTGTTCTTTCTACTTCCTGTACTCTAGGTTCGGGCAGCCAAATGAGTTTGAAATGCATGAAAAGGGCCTTAACAACAAGCAGAACAAAGACACATGGCAGATTCATCGTCGCTTTACCTTCATAGTGGCGTTTCTGGGAATTATGGTCTTCCCAAACGAGGAGCGGACAATTGATACCCGCATAGCCAGGGTTGTACAGGTCCTCACTACCAAAGAACATCACATTCTTGCCCCGATCATTCTATGAGACATTTATCGGGCGTTGACTTTGTGCAAGTCCGGGGCAAAATTCTTCGAAAGGTGCAATATTTTGTTACAAATGTGGTTGATTGAGCATCTCCGACATCACCCCAAGTTCATGAGCTATGGTCCGAGCAAGGACAATTTCATTGAGAGTTACGAAGAAAGAGTAAAAGATTACAACTCTCTAGACGGGGTGGAAGCCTGAATATCCCACCTAAGATCTTTAAATGCAAGTCAAATTGAGTGGACTTTGGGATGGCTCCCGGTAAGAGAGGTAATACACATGTCGGCCCTACAAAATTATTTGCTACTGTTGGGTTTGAGAAGTGTCCAACCGTATGTGCCACACAGAGTTCTAAGACAGCTAGGAAGGTACCAAGTAGCACCCGAGGATGAAGATTTTAGTGTGCAAGTGATTGAGCTACACCCCGAAGCCCCACTCCCCGAAGCTTTAATCCAGCAGATTTGGAATGGTTGTCGCTACTTGAAAGATGATACTCAAGTGCCAGATCCTGCGAGAGGTGAGGTAGATCCGGGTTATGCTATATGGTTTGGGAAGAGGTCTCGCGTGGATGATGAGCCAGAGCCCAAAAGGCCTACAAAAAGGTCGCATGTTCAAGCCTTTGATAATAAAATCCAAGAACGGATGGCCTGGGGTGAACGGGAAAAGGGATACAAAACAACTATTTATGCCTTAGAAGAAAGGCTGAGAAACCTCAATTTTGAGAAAGACTTGCAAGAACAAGAAGCCGAAGGGGAAAAGAAGAGTCTGATCCACAAAAATGAAGCCCTTCGTGCCCAACTTCAACAGATGAAGAAAGCCTCTGAAGTGCCAGTGAGAAGTTGGAAAGACCAGAGAACCATTGCCAATCTGATGGAAAAGGTGCAAGATTATGATTCCCTCTTGGCAAAGACTGAAACGGCGTTGGACAAAGCCAAAGAAAAGATCGTACAGTTAAATGAGAAGGCCGAATCAAGTAAGGATCGCCAATAACAAAATTTGAAGAAGAGAGGGCTCAATTCGAGAGAGAGAAGGCCCATTGGGTACGTTCAGAAGCTCAACTCCATGCACAGTTGGAAGAAATGAGAAGGTACAATAGAGAATACTAGCATGCAAATTTTGATAGGGAGATAGCTCAGGCGAGACTCGAGCAGGCTAGATTTCGGGCTCAGTTGGAGTCAGCCTTAGATCGCGAGGGCCACATAAGGGAGATAGCCACCGCTTGCCAGTAGCAGTTACAAGATCGAGACCATAATTTCCAGTACTTCAAAGAGCAAGTCCATAATTTGGCTATTTATACCGCTCAAAGTTATGTGAACTGCCAAGGAATGGATTATGATAAGTTTTTGGAGCATGCACCTACTTTTGCCTGTCATCTTGCAGCAGAGTTAGAAAGGATGTACCGTACATTAGGGGGTCAACCAGGGCAAACCCCACCATGAGCAGATGTTCCAGTGTTTGAAAGAAAGAAGATTGTGGAGTTGAAATATAGTCGTAGTTGTTAGAATTTTTCATGTAGTAGTTATGTTTTAGTTTGAGTCATTGTTGAATCTTTAAAATCGCTGTCTTTTAGTCTTGTCAGAGTCTGGTAAGTCATTTTCAATGTAATGTCCTTTCTGTTATTGTATTATTTCGTTTTGTTAAAAAAAAAGAAAAAAAGAAAAAAAAATATTATTGTTTTCCCCTGAACTACGTAATGGTCTGATTCATGCGGTGTCATAATACGTAGGCAATCCTCATCGGATGCGATCATAACCATAATTAATCTAAAAAAAGAAAGAAAAAAAAAGCGTTAAATTCAAGATGAAAATAAACCAATAAACTAATAAGCCGGGATGAAGCATGAAGCCTTCCAAGATCATTTTAGAAATAAAACTGGCATTAGGTGCATGGCATATAATGTGATTAATATCTGCAAAATGCCTAACTCTAACACGCTTGTTGTTTGTCATTTTAAAAGATAAAGTAAAACAGAGGTGGTTGGTTTGTGGTTTAAACTGGCGACTCACCCTTACAATACGAGATCAAAAGGAAAAAGTAGAACGACAAACAACAGTGAGAATGAGTCAGATAATGATGATGTCCATGGATAATTAGTTGAACAAGGTTTAGGACTGGTTGAAGAAGTAAGAGTATTGAAGCAACAATTGGCAGAGATGTACCAAGCCTGGGTGAATGGACAAGCACCGCCCTCACTACCCATAGGGCCTTCGAATAATCTTCATAATGTGTCAGTTGCCACTCAAGTGCCCATCTCCATAACAAGTAACCCATTGTACCAACCTGGATTCAGTCCGAGCATTAACCTTCCCACTATCCCCAGTACCTCCATTCCACGTCCTCCAATCGCACCCCTCAGAAATGATCCACCTACTATACCCATTGTCTATACTTTCACTGTCCCTCAACCGGCTCTTGCTCAAAAGTCCAATAATGATCCACAACTGGATGCTCATGATGCCCAACATTACTCTCCAGAACTGACTTTAAAGGTTCCAGATTCATACAAGCATACTCCTCATAACGTGTTCCCAATTGAGAACGAAAAGCCCGAAAAGAATATGGAACAAGAGGAAATGACCAAAAAAATGAAGAGCTTGGAACAAACCATGAGAAACATCTAGGGTTTATGGGGCCATAAGAGTGTTTCGTTTAACGATCTATGCATGTTTCCCCATGTTCATTTTCCACCCGGCTTCAAGACCCCAAGTTTGACAAGTATGATGGGCATGGTGATCCCGTTGCCCATTTGAAGAGGTATTGTAACCAATTAAGGGGAGCGGGAGGCAAAGAAGAATTGCTCATGGCTTATTTAGGGGAAAGTTTGACAGGAATTGCTTCAGAGTGGTTCATAGATCAAGACATCTCTCACTGGCACGTTTGGAATGACATGGCTCAAGATTTTATCCAACAGTTTCAGTATAACATTGATATAGTGCCAGACCGCTCCTCTCTCGTCAACATAAAGAAGAAACCAACAGAAAGATTCAGAGAATATGCAATCAAGTAGAGAGAGCAGGTTGCTAGGGTCAAAACACCAATGAAAGAGGCAGAAATGATTGACTATTTTATCCAAGCTCAGGATCCTGATTACCTCCATTACATGTTGGCCGCCATTGGTAAACCTTTCACTGAGGCGATTAAGATTGGTGAAATAGTTGAGAATGGCATGAAGTCAGGCAAAATTGTGAGTCAGGCAGCCCTTAAGGCGACCACACAAGCAATTCAAAGCGGGTCAGGCAGTTTCGGAAATCGGAAAAAGAAGGAGGAAGGATCCATGATGGCATCTGGGTTCGGGGGAGTTCAAAGAGGAATAGCTCCTTCTTACGTGCAATTCCAACAAGAACAATCCAATTCTCGTCAACATTATTATCCGCCTCAAGGTCCCCGATACTCAGTTCCCCTGCAACAATACACAGTGTTTAATGCTCAGGCTTATGCTAGGCCTCCCAATCACCAACAATGGCGGGCACCGATTCCACAAGGCTCCCGTCAACTCCGGCCAAATTTTCAGGCACCATATAATCCTCGTCCCCGACAAGAATATGTGAGAGAACATGAGCCAAAGAAAGAGTTCACCCCAATTGGAGAATCGTATACAAGCCTATTTCAAAATTTGATGCAGTTGAAGTTAATTGAACCTATTATGCCGCGTTATGTGAATCCAAATTCAAAAGGTTTTGACTCAAATGCAAGATGTGAGTATCACTCTAACACCCAAGGGCATAGTACCGAAAACTGTTGGACATTAAAGAAAGCCATTAAAAATTTGATTGAAGCAAAGGCAATTGTGGTAACAAACAATGAGGATACTCCTAATATCACAAACAATCCGCTCCAAACTCATGATAATACACATTTTATTGGGATTATTTGTGATGATCGGGATTATAAGCAGTCTGGCAAGACAGAGATGGTTATTAGAACCATAGGGCCAGAACCAAAAGTGATAGTGAGCCCGCTGCAATTGGCACCGTTGATTGTGAAAGGTGCGAGTTCTAGTTTGAACTTGGCATGTTCTGAAAAAATGATTCTCTATGTTCCTGGAAGCACAAAAAGGTTGAGGTTCAATTGGGTGGGCCAAAACTTTACATCCCCGGGGGCATTCAAAAGATCATTCCGAATAATGGTTTGAGGAATATAACAGAGCCAGTCGTGATCCGACCTGTTGCCCAACTCCTAGTGACAAACACAAAAGCTATTCCCTGGAATTATAACAAGACTGTCATGACATACAAAGGAAAAGAGATAGTTGAAGAAACAGGTGAAATGGGGGGCTTGACCCACTCTGGAAGGTGTTATTCACCAGAGGAATTGAGAAAAGCTAAGCAAGCCAGGGAAAGTCACTTGCCAGTGAAAGAACCCGTTGCAGAAAAAGAAGCGGAGGAATTCTTTAAGAAGATGAAATTGCAAGACTACTCAATCATTGACCAACTAAGGAAAACTCCTGCTCAGATATCTTTGTTATCTCTGCTTTTGCATTCAGAAGAGCATCGTCGTGTGTTGATCAAAACTCTGAACGAGGCATATGTCTCAGAAAAGACAACGGTGAATCAGCTAGAAAAAATGGCTGAAAGATTCTTTGAAGTAAATAGAATTACTTTCAGCGATGATGATTTGCCTGAGGAAGGGGCTGGCCACAATAGAGCTTTGCATCTTATGGTCAAATGTGAAGGGCACTACGTAAAAGGAGTCATGATTTACGGAGGCTCAAGTGTAGATGTGTGTCCTCTTTCTACTCTACAACAGCTGAACATTGACACTAACAGAATTCGAACCAGTAATGTTAGCATCAGAGCTTTTGATGGTTCAAAAAGAGACACTATTGGGGAAATCGAACTCACCATGACAATCGACCCGGTTGATTTTAACATTGTCTTTCAAGTCTTAGATATGAAAACTTCCTATAATTTTCTTTTGGGAAGGCCGTGGATCCATATGGCCAGAGCTATACCATCCACCCTACATCAAATGGTCAAATTCGAGTGTGACGGGCAAGAAATTATTGTTCATGGGGAGGACGACTCATCCGTCTATAAAGACCCGTCCATTCCATATATCGAGCCCAAGGAAGGATGTGAATCCATCATATATCAAGCATTTGAGGTGATTGAGGTGGACCAAGTGGAAGAAGGAAAACTAATTCTGCATCCCCGTCTTTCAGCCACATCTATGATGGTAGCTTCGCTGATGTTGAGGAACGGCTATGAACCAGGAAAAGGATTGGGATCCTCTCTACAAGGAATTGTGAACCCCATTGCTCCATTTTCGAAGAAAAATACCTTTGGCTTGGGCTTTAAACCAACATCAGCTGACATAGACAGAGCCAAGGCCCGCAAAAAGAATGGTTGGAATCTGTCCAAACCAATCCCTCACATTGCCTACTCTTTTGTCAAGCCACAATTTGAAGAAGTCCAAAATCCTTCTACTCAGGATGACATTGACGGAGTTTGCCAGGGTCTCAAGGAGATGTTCTATGAGATCAATATGGTTCAAGTTGGGGAGGGCCCTAGCCGTGCAAGTATTCAACTGATTGGTCCAGATACCTCGCTCAGCAACTGGGAAGCAACTCCTCTTCCCATCAGGAAGGAGTCTTGGTAGCCTGTTTTGTTGTTTTTTTTCTGTATTTGGATTATTTTAAGGGTTGTAATCCAGATATTTTAGTTTAATTGCTTTGCTGTGATGTTAACCCTTCTATCCTTTCAAATTCAATGAAATGAAGTTCCATTTTCGTAGTAAAATTCTATCTTTTTATTTCTCTAATTTTTGTTAATTTCTTATCATTTTCAGTTTCGATAATGCTGGCTTTAAAATTATGACATGCACGCGGAATTCATGCCCAGATCTTAAAAAGCTGTCTAATCTTGAAATAATGAATCAAGAAGTTGAGTATGACGAAGATGAGGCTTTTAGAGAAATAAAAAGGGAATTGGATCAATTTGAGAATAAGCCTAAGCCTAACTTAAATGAAACTGAGGCAATTAACCTAGGAAGTCCTGAAGAAACTAGAGAAACAAAAATAAGCATTCATACTGAACAAAAGACGAGAGATGCCATAATTCAAGTTTTGTTCGAGTACAGAGATGTATTTGCTTGGTCGTATGATGACATGCCGGGTTTGAGTGCCGATCTAGTGGTCCATAAGCTTCCCACACATCCTAATTTTCCACCAATCCAGCAAAAACAAAGGAAGTTTAAGACAGACATGAGTGATAAGATTAAAGAAGAAATCACAAAGCAACTAAGTGCAAATGTGATCAGGGTCATCCGATATACTACATGGTTAGCAAATGTTGTGCCAGTGCCAAAGAAGGATGCGAAAATCAGAGTTTGTGTTGACTATAAGGATTTAAACAAAGCAAGTCCAAAGGACAACTTTCCCTTACCCAACATTCATATCCTTGTTGATAATTGTGCTAAACATGAAATCCAATCTTTTGTGGATTGTTATGCCGAATGTCACCAAATTCTGATGGATAAAGAAGATGCAAAAAAGACCGCCTTCACAACTCCATGGGGAACTTATTGTTATAGGGTCATGCCATTCGATTTGAAGAATGCAGGGGCAACTTACATGAGAGCCATGACTACCATGTTCCATGACATGATGCACAAAGAGATTGAAGTGTATGTTAATGATGTGATCATTAAGTCGAGAACAGAAGCTGACCATGTGCAAGACTTGAAAAAGTACTTTGAAAGGCTACGAAGGTACAATCTCAAACTCAATCTAGCCAAATGTGCATTTGGAGTTCCTTCTGGGAAGTTTTTGGGTTTTATAGTTAGTCGAAGAGGCATTGAGTTAGATCCTTCCAAGTTAAAGACCATTCGAGAGCTGCCTCCCCCGAAGAACAAAACAGAAGTCATGAGTTTACTCGGGAGGTTGAATTACATCAGCAGGTTCATCGTGCAGCTTACAACCACACGTGAGCCTATTTTTAAGTTGTTGAAAAAGAACGCCGCTATCAAGTGGACAGATGAGTGCCAAGAAGCTTTTGATAAGATCAAGGAATATTTGTCAAATCCCCCTGTTTTGGTCCCGCCGGAACCTGGTAGGCCTCTATTTTTATATCTGTCAGTAATGGATAGTTCCTTTGGTTGTGTTCTGGGTCAACATGATGTCACAGGCAAAAGAGAACAAGCAATATATTATTTGAGCAAAAAGTTCACCACTTATGAGGCCAAATACACTCTTTTGGAAAGAACATGTTGCGCCCTAACCTGGGTCGCCCAGAAGCTTAGGCATTATCTTTTGGCCTATACAACTTACCTCATATCCCGAATGGATCCCCTGAAGTACATCTTTCAGAAGCCGATGCCAACTGGCAAATTAGCAAAATGGCAAATCTTGCTCACAGAGTTTGATATTGTTTATGTCACTCGCACTGCCATGAAGGCACAAGCTTTGGCTGATCATCTGGCAGAAAACCCGGTTGATGATGAGTATGAGTCTTTGAACACATATTTCCCAGATGAAGAGGTTAATTTAGTTGAAGAAGTAGTCCAAGATGACAGTCAAATTTGGAAACTATACTTTGATGGGGCTGTCAACATCAAAGGCGTAGGGATTGGGACAATTCTGGTATCACCTACTGGGCAACATTACCCTGCCACGGCGCGACTTCGTTTTTTCTGTACAAACAACACAGCAGAATATGAAGCTTGCATCATGGGTCTGAACATGGCAATAAACCTAAATGTGCATGAATTGTTGGTGATGGGAGATTCAGATTTGCTTATTCGGCAGGCTCAAGGTGATTGGGAGACTCGAGACATCAAGCTCATTCCATATAGACAATGTGTGGAGGATCTTAGCAAAAGGTTCAAGTCCATCGAATTCAGGTACATTCCCAGGTTTCACAATGAATTAGCTGATGCCTTGGCCACCCTGGCCTCAATGCTTCCATATCCGGGTAATACTCACATTGACCCATTAGAAATTCAAATTCGGGATCAACATGGTTATTGCAATACAATTGAAGCAGAACCAGATGATGAACCATGGTATCGTGATATTAAACAGTTTCTGAAAACAAGAGAATATCTGGAACATGCTAATAGGGATCAAAAGAGAACTATTAGGCGACTCTCTAATGGTTTCTTTTTGAGTGGGGAAATCCTATACAAAAGAACTCCGAATTTGAATTTGTTGAGATGTGTGGATGCCAAAGAAGCTGAAATGATTATGAATGAGGTACATTCGGGAGTTTGTGGCCCGCACATGAATGGATATGTTCTAGCAAAGAAAATCCTTCGGGCAGGATATTATTGGCTTACTATGGAATGAGATTGCTTTCGTTTTGTTCGCAAGTGCCACCAGTGTCAGATTCACAGTGATTTGATTCACTCGCCTCCTTCAGAGTTGTATCCTATGTCGGCTCCTTGGCCTTTTGTTTCTTGGGGAATGGACGTCATTGGCCCAATCGAGCCAAAAGCTTCAAATGGGCACAGATTCATCTTGGTTGCAATTGATTACTTCACCAAATGGGTGGAAGCTATTACATTGAAAGCAGTTACCAAGAAAGCGGTAGTAGACTTTGTTCACTCCAACATCATCCGTCGTTTCGGTAATCCAAAAATCATTATCACGGATAATGCTGCTAATTTGAATAGTCATCTGATGAAGGAGGTATGTGAATAATTTAAAATTGAGCATCGCAACTCTGCTCCTTACCGTCCCAAAGCTAATGGAGCTGTTGAAGCTGCGAATAAGAACATCAAGAAGATTCTTAGGAAGATGATCCAAGGGTCTAGACAATGGCACGAGAAAGTACCTTTTGCTCTTTTGGAATACCGGACAACTGTACATACATCAGTTGGCACAACGCCCTAGTTATTGGTTTATGGAACTGAAGCGGTCATACCTGCTGAAATTGAGATTCCCTCTCTCCGAATCATTGTTGAAGCAGAGATTGAGGACACTGAATGGGTGAAGTCCCGATTGGAACAGTTGAATTTGATTGATGAAAAGCGTTTGGCGGCAGTTTGTTTTGGTCAGTTATACCAACAAAGAATGGCACGCGCTTACAATAGAAAAGTGCGCCCAAGACAATTTGAGGTAGGACAACTTGTTTTGAAACGTATCTTTCCGCACCAGGAAGAAGCAAAAGGAAAGTTCGCCCCAAATTGGCAAGGTCCTTACCTCGTCAAGAAAGTATTGTCAAAAGGATATCTACACTTGGCAGATATAGAAGGAAAGGTGTCTGATATATCCGTCAACGCAGATGCGGTCAAAAGATACTATGTATGACATGGCTCTGCTGGGGCATTCTTATATTTAGCATTTTTAGGTTGGGATGACGAAAAGCTATCATTCTCGCTACCCAAACACTGGTCAACCCTAGTTATCCCTTTGAAGCCTTGTTTATATTTCTTTGTTTTCCCCTCTTTTGGAACCAATGTACTTCAAAAAAAAAAATCATCAAAACAAGTTCATGTTAATTGAACTACGTCTGACCTGATTCCGAAAGGATTCGTAGGCAGCCTCACTCTGGGGTTCGGTCACACCAAAACAAAAATCCACATTTCCCCAGTATTAAAATAAACTGGGGCATGGTTTTATTTTATTTTTCGATGGTTGTTCCATCAAAATGGTTCCAAAAGTTGTAATTCAGTTGAATAATTCTTTTTACCTTTCCCTGCTAAGACCTTCTGATCAACTTTCGAGAATGCTAAGTCAGTATACTACAGGTGATGCCTCAGTCATTGTAAAGAGAGAAAAATAAATGAGAGAGTCTTATTGGTGAAAACCCTCACGGGCACTATAAGGCAATGGTGAGTTGAGAGAAAGACAACTGAGAGAGGTCAATTGGTGAAAACCCACAAAGGGCATCATTGATCGATTTAGGTCTTCATATATCTTGGCACAAGCATGGTTAAGACAAAGAACTCAGTTTCAAAGTGAAGTTTACAACATATTTCGAGAATTAAATGGTTCAAACGGATCGGGCATCCAGTCCAAAGTGCATGTCATGTTCATTGAAGTCAGCATATTTCCTTCAGATAAGTCCTTTCTTATTTTTTCTTCTGAAAGGGACACTTCTTGATTAAGTTGTAATACCTATTAGTTCACCTTCTTGTTTTCTTTCGCATTACTTTTTTGAGTCCCTTTCAGTATAATCTTGTCAAAGCAAAGCAAAGAAAAGGCCGCAAAATTGGTTACAGTTTCCCCGTTATATAAAGCAAAGATTGCTGGGCATAAACCGTATAGGAAAAGGCATAAAGCCATCTGTGATTTTTCTTGACGAGAAAAAGGCTGGAAGGACTGAACAATGTTCCAAGGGTCAACAAAAGTTATTCAGTTAAAAGATTTTTGGGAAGCAAGGTTGTTTGCACCATGAACACAAATGGTGATAGGCACAAAATGGTTAGGTTTTGATGTTGAGAAAGAAGATCTCCAGAAAGAAAAGACAGAATCTCCCGGCAACTTATACAATCATCGACGAAGTCAGTTTTTCTAACAAGTATAATGGACGCAAGGTCAAGTCGCCCAAGAAATCAAGGCCATAAACTGACCACCATTTTAAAACTAACAAATCTTTCTTTGTTCATAACAGGAACATAACAATTTTAGGAAACAGTTCGTGAAAAGACGAACACCACCAAGTGAAGTTCTCAAATCCTTAATTTTCTCCTAATATACATGTAATCATGTTATTTTTTGTTTCATTATAGGGAATCAATACCCTATCTTCAATACAGGGTACTACATCCCCTGACTGCATTATTTATTGCCTACATTAGGGTACGCCATTCCCTAGTAGCATCCTAGAGTGCCACGAGCCTCATTTTATTTCTAACACAGGGTACTACATCCCCTACTCGCATTATGTTTTACCTACGTAGGGTACAACATTCCCTAGTAGTATTCCAGAGCGCCACGAGCCTCATCTTATCACCAACATAGGGTACTACATTCCTTGGTTGCATTACTTTCTGCCAACATAGGGTACGACATTCCCTAGTAGCATCTCAGAGTGCTACGAGCCTCATTTTTATTGCAAACATAGGGTACGACATTCCCTAGTAGCATCCCGAAGGCCACGATCCTCACCTTATTGCCAAAATAGGGTACTACATCCCCTGGTTGCATTTCTCATTGCTAACATAGGGTACGACATTCCCTAGTAGCATCTCAGAGAGCCACGAACCTCATCTTATTGCCAAACACAGGGTACTACATCCCCTGGTTACATTTTAGTGCCAACATAGGGTATGACATTCCCTAGTAACATCTTAGAGTGCCACGAGCCTCATCTTATTGCCAACACAGGGTACTATACCCCCTGACTGCATTACTTTTTGCCAGTATAGGGTACGACATTCCCTAGTTACATCTCAGAGTGCCATGAGCCTCATCTTATTGCAAAACATACTACATCCTTTGGTTGTCATCCATCTTGTTAACATAGGGTACGACATCCCCTATTATGACAAAAAAAAAAAGAAAAAAAAAGAAGGTCTTTTTCGATTCTTTATTCTGCAATAGCAAAGATAGTTTAATGTATTTTCAATAACTCACAAAAATTTTCTAGTGCAAACTGGGGCAGAAAATGTTTGTTCGTTTTGTTTGTTTGTGATGGCTTGTAGGCTTTTCTGCAAAGCACGGATTGAATGTGCAAAAATAAGATTCCAGCTCTTGCCAAAAGAAAGTGTAATGTTTGATCTCAATACCAGCCGCAATCAACTTTGACGTAATGCATGCAGAGACATAGGGTCTCAAGATCCATCTTCTCATCATCTGATCAAGAAACAAGCCTGTGAGAATATTTCATAGTCTGTTGCATCGAGAACATCAATTTTCGGTCTAAAGTCAATGGGAGAAGCAACTTAAGAATCAAGACTAGACTCCAGACGACTTTTAGATAGGAATTTTGTAACGCTTAGATTTCAAAAGTATATAATTTTCTTTTTATTTTGATGTAATAGTAGGAACCGCGGATCGGAACCTCGACGGAACTTCACTCGACTCTCCCTCTAAGCATACTCCATCATTCTTCTTTCACTTGAACTACACATGACCTGAGTCCCTTATGACCCGGGATATGTAGGTTGCCTAAAGCCAAGGCTCGGTCGCAACCTTTTCTTTTCTCTTCTTTTCCTTTTTAAATAATAGTGAGGTCAAAAATCAGTCACCTTGTTCATTTTTCTTTGCTTGAAAACTCTTCATGTTTCCAAGCAAAGAGGGGCATGTTGTGAACAACTAATTTTTGACTACACCCAAATTCTTTATCATTTTAGTGTAAATATTTCCTATAGATCTAATATTAATATTTTAAACTTTTATCTCACTTTTAGTAGAATTCATTTGGCAAAATTAAATTTTATATATATATATATATATATATATATATATGTATGTATTCACCTTCTTAGACTACAAGTTTTATTTCTATTGGTTAAAAAGAAAAAAAAAGTTTACAAAGAAAAATATATAGTTTCTTTTAATTAGAATATTAATAAGTAATCCAGTGACTTTAATAATTTTCTTAGTGTCATTTAAATTCTAGTTTAAATATTTAATTTATTTTCTTATATTTCTCTAAACTAAAAATAATTAACTAATATCTTTTTTTTTCTAATCTAAAGTAGTTAAGTAATATTCTTACTTAGGTGTTGTTCAAATATGTACGTACTCTATTATTATAGGCTTTAGTAGGTAGTGATTGTTTTTTTTGAATAATTTCTTTCATATTAGTATAAATAATTCTTTTGCTTTTTTTTATTTTAATATTTGATTAAGTAGTCTTAGTAATTGGTTTCTATGTTCAAAAAGGATAAAAAAATTCTTCCCTATTCCACAACTAACTCCCTAATAAATCTCATGTTAATCCCACCTCCCTCACGTCTCCTCTCAAAATTATCCCATGCACATATTGACTTTTGAACTTTAAACAACACACAAAAACCCACGATCCCCTCTTCTGTACTCAAAAAAGCACCCACTATAACCTGGATACCCGATTTTCATGGGGAGATGACGGGAACCATCCAACAAACTTTGCTATTTAATATCATTTTCTCCACCAAAGAAAGGGGGATCAGAAAAACAAAAGGAAAATTAGAAAAAAAAGAAGAACGAGATTTGGAGCAAAGAAACATCTGGGAAATTTTTTTCGGCAGTAAAAAAAAAAGAGTTGTATTTTGAAAGAGCTATTCTTTAGTTTTTTTTAGAATTCCTTTATCTTTCCCATGATCGTTTCTCTCTTGAATTGTTCAAACAAGTTGAAGAAGTTTTGACGTTGAGGTTTTCGTTCGAGGTTGCTGAAGAGTTAGCATCTTTTAACTCTGAAATCAGTTGATTGTAGCTGTTATCTTGTTGATCTTCACAAAAGATTCCTTCCTATTTTTTTAATATTTGGCTTATATATATTGCTAGATATGATACTGTTATCTTTTAAAATATTTTTATGGTATAAGAATTTGAGAAGTTCTAATTGTGTTAACGTTTAGTTTCAGTGTTCTTAATATTATTTATTATAAGTAAAGGCTTGAAAGAAGAGCCATTAAAAGAGATATAGTATTCTGATAAATATGGGTGATGTCCTTGTCTTCTTTATTTTTCTTTAGCAAAATTTATAAACGACTTTATTTGGATCTCCATTTCTTTATCACAGTTGGTATTTAGTAATTGTCTTATGCCACACCTCTCTTGTACTTCACCTTTGATTCAAACATAAACTGAGATCTAACATAAAGTTAGTGTGATATAAAAAGAAGTACATTTCTTTTTATTTTTCAATAAATTATGCTTATGGGTTCAAATAAAAAAATGCTTTTCAACTCAAAGAGTGAATGTCAATCTTAAGTCTCTGTCGAAAAATCCTTCATCCTTGTTATAAGCTTAAATTGCTTCTGTAACTTACTAGTTTGGCTAGTTGTCTGGTCTTGAAAAATAAAGAAGTATGGCTGGAGTTATTTTAAATCTTTAGGTAAGATTGTTAATTATATTTGATATTTAGGCAAGTAAGTTGACTTAAAGTATTGACATAGGTGACTAGAAGTGGATGTAAATTATTTTTTCCTGAAAGCTTAACGTCCTCCCCTCCATATCTAGAAAATTATTCTAGTGCTTTAAATGAGTTCCTAATATAACTTGAAATAATTTTAAATGAATGTTTTTATTTAAAATAGCTTCGAGAGCTAGATTGGTTTGCTGCATCCTACTTTAAAGTTAAGAAATGGTGTCATAAATGTGATTAGTTAAATGTCTCTCTTTTAAAACTTTGACTCATTTTTTGCATTAATTGCTTATAGTTGTCACAACTGATTTTTGGCCGAGTTGTTACTTGCATCTATGCGTCCATTTTGACGAAGGGGGTTATTAGGATTTAGAACTGATTTGGGTCGTTGGGACTATATTGAGTTTAGAAAGATTTACGCTAAAATAAATAGAGTCCATAAGTTTAAAATGTTCTTCTCCTATTTCTATAATGAATATTTCCGAATAATTGAATCATACCACTTCTTCCATAATTGTATATCAATAAATCATGGCCTTCACAATAATCTCAAACTTAGGAAAGAAACAAATCATGAATGCGCTAGAATGCTTTAGGAGCACTCTTAATTAATTGAATCATCATGATTATGTATACGTTCGCGTGACATAATTATGATTTCCAAAATTAAAGGCAAAGTATGCGTTCGCGCAACTTTGACAGAACAATCTTAAAAATAATAAAGTGTTATTAATTGTGTACACGTACGTGTGACATGATTCATGACACACCAAATAAAATGAATACACGTACGCGTGATTCGTTTCAAGATAATTCCATAATTATAAATAATCAAGCAATTAAAAGCGATTTAAGATAAAAGTGCACAAAGTTTCTAGAACCTAAAATATTCATAATTGGTTAAGCCAGGTATAATTTTTAAAAGCGACCGTGCTAAAATTACGGAATTCGGGAGTGCCTCACACCTTCTCCCGAATTAATAGAATTCCTTACCCGGTTTTCTGTGTTCGCGGACCGTAATTCGGAGTCAAAACTTTCTCGATTTGGGATTTCAAATAAACCGATGACTTGGGACACCATAATAATTATCCTAAGTGGCGACTCTGATTAAATAAATAATCTCATTTTGAATAATGTCACTTAAATTGGAAAAACCCCCCTATCCCTAGGGAAAAAGGAGGTGTGACAACCCCCGAACACGATCCTGGCTTAATCTCTTGGGCTTTTACTTAGATTTCAAAGCTCCAAATAGCTCGAATTCATTTCATAACATCTACATAGCTCGGAATCATTCCTACAAGGCATAAAATACACAATTAGTATAAAACACTAGCAATTAAAGCTCAAACTCAACTAAAGTAAAGTAAATTGGAGTGCAATAAGCGACTAAAATACGAGATTATAGCCTACCATCAACACCCCACACTTAAACCATTGCTCGTCCTCGAGTAGTCAAACTACACTTCATATAGACACGACCTTTTTAAACAACTCTCCTAACTCATTACACCAAGAATATTTTAAATAAACTAAACACAATAGTGTAACATTCTTGCCTTAAGATTTGACTCACAAGCACCATGCATTATTCACAACCCGTTCACTTACTCTAACATAGAGGTCAATGACATTGCCTTTCCTTCATGAATCAATGCCCTCACACAACAATAGAGAGTAGTTCCACACACAATAAAAGTTAAGAACAGTTAGGAACTCAAGATAGAAATAATTCACTCACTCTCAGAAACAACATTCATATGCCACAAAAGATGAACCAGAGGCTTGCCCGCAGTGTACTACTCTACTAATTGAGTTCATTAAGTCAAGGATCAAGTAGGACTTTAATTGGTTATAATGTAGTCTACGGGACGGGTAGGATATATTTAGATATAAGAGTGACTATACCTCCCTAATCACTTTAATACATACAATTTACCTTTCAAAACTCCACACTTATGTCAAACCATAACTCCACCTTCACATCAACATACATTAACTCCCTACTTCTTTAAGCACAATTACATCACAAGTTACTACTATCAAAGAGTATTTTGCACAACAATACAGTGCACCTTTCTTCTTATTTCATTAGTTCCACTCAAAAGCCAAACCAACCACCCCACACTTCAACTTTTACAAGGTTCATAACAAATTCAAGTGCTCATGAGAGGTAAAAGGTTCAAATAGATGGTCAATTCAGACATATGGGTACGACTTGTAATGTGGTTGCCAAAGAAATAAGATTACAAACTCAACCGGGGTTAACTACGATACATAACAATTAGGTGGGTAAAAGCATATAATTGGCTCAACAAAGAAATACCTATATCACTTTTAAGACTGAATAAAACTATTATTTTTTTTTGCAAATGCATGGGGCAAGTTCTGGACATCAAATGCAATGCACAGAATAGCACAAAATCTCACACCCACATGGCACATAACTCACTCAAGATTGGACTATCAAGACACTCTAGTCAAAGCAGTTAAGCAAAGTTAAGATCATACACTTTAAGGTACTTATTCAAGAGTCGAAAACTGAGCTTAAGCGTCACAACTAAAACACTCACTATTCTCAAGGCATAACAAAGTCAAGATACATTGCTTTCAATTCAAATCACAACACAAGGTTTCCTACACCTAACAAAATAAAAACTAACTACACCCGGTTCAAACGAAACCCTTGAAAAAGAATCGCGGCACAAAGATAAATCAAGGGAGAATTTTTACACTACCTAACAAAAGAAAATCTTTTTGTCTTTTTCTTTTGACTTTACTCCCTCAAGAAACCCGTCGAAAGATATCCATTGTCGGGAAAAGTCAAAAATTTTAATATATTTATGTTTTTTCAATTTTTCTAACTACTAAAAGCAAAAAAAAAAAAACTAAAACTAACATACATACAACATACAAATATCTTCCACCCCATACTTTAAATTGTGGTATGTCCCCATGACACACAATTAAAAAGAATAAGGTAGAGAAAACTTTCTTGAATCTCTAGTCGGGGTCTAAATCAAAGTCGGGCTCCATTCCACGCGCCCAAACCCGTGCACACATCTACGCAGACAACTTCTTCTCAGCCTTCTTGGGGTACACCCCACACTTGTCTTTTCCTATCCCTGGGGCCTTCTCTTTTAAACTTTTCACCTTCCACTAAACACTTGCAGCTCGCTTCTCCTTTTTCACCCCCATATCTACATTTATTTCGAACGCCACAGTCTCTTCACCCACTCTAAGCATGAGTTTTCTATCATGTATATCCAATATTGCTCTACCCTGTAACGATTCGACCGGTCGTTTTGAGTATTACAACCCTATTTCCCTATTTGCTGCTCAAATTATACTATACAGTTGTTGTGTGAATTGCCGGGATAAATGATTCGGGTCCAGTGAGGTTTTGGAATGAATTGGAACACTTAGTTCCAAGGTTTAAAGCTTAAGTTAAAATAGTGACTGGATGTCGACTTATGTGTAAACGACCCCGGAATGGAGTTTTGATGATTCCAATAGCTCTATATGGTGATTTTGGACTTAGGAGCGTATCCGAAAAATTATTTGGAGGTCCATAGTGGAATTTGGCTTGAATTGCCGAAAGTTGAATTTTTGAAAAGTTTGACCGGGGGTTTGACTTTCTGATATCGAGGTCGGAATCTGATTTTGGAAATTAGGATAGGTCTGTAATGTGAAATGTGACTTGTGTGCAAAATTTGAGGTCAATCGGATGTGATTTGATAGGTTCTAGAGTCGTTTGTAGAAACTTGAACCTTCAAAGTTCAATGATTTCGAATTGAGGTGTGATTCATCATTTCAATGTTGTTATGTGTATTTTGAGGCCTCGAGTAGGTCAGTGTTACATTATGGGAGTTGTTGGTATGTTCGGATGGGGTCCCGAGGGGCTCGGGTGAGTTTCGGATGGTTAACGGATCAAATTTGGACTTAAGGAAATGCTGGGGCTGCTGCCTACTGGTGTAATCACACGTGCGAAGCTTTTGATCGCAGGTGCGAAGCCGCATGTGCGCGAGATCAGTCGCAGAAGAGGCCAAGTGCGGAATTGGGCAGTGCTCGCAGGTGCGAGTAATTTGCCGCATCTGTGAGGCCGCAGGTGCGAAGGTGTTGGCGCACATGCGGACTGGGGCTGGCGTGAGGCGAAGGGGAATGCGCATCTGCGAGCCCGCAGATGCGGGTGCCGCAAATGTGAGATTTTAGAGGGCCGACTGTTTCTGCAGGCGCACATTTTTGTCTGCAAAAGCGGATGCGCAGGTGCGAGCCCAGGCATCGCAGGTGCGAAAATGCCTGGGTAGTGTTAAAAATGAGGTTTCCGAGAATTTTTCTCATTTTCGGGTTTTGGAGCACGGTTTGGGCAATTGTGGAGAGGAAATTTTCTACACAACTTAGGGTAAGTGTTATTAACTACCTTGTGATTATATTCCATGAATTAATCTTCATTTTTGGTGTACGATTATTGAATCTTCAAGAGAAATAGAAGGAAATTTCTATAATGTCAAAAAATGAATTTTTCAAGTTTGAATACTGATTTGGAGTCAGATTTGAGTGAAATTAGTATGGTTGAACTTGTAATTGGATGGGTTGTCGTATTTTGTGAGTTTCGTTAGATTTTGAGACGTTGGCCTCACGAGTGATTTTTGGGGCGTAATTTCAGATTTTGTGGAAAATATTAGCATGTTGATATGAAATTAATTCCTATAAATTGTGTGGACTGAATCAAATTAATTGTATTAGATTCGAGCCGTTCGGGAGTTGATACGCGCATAATGGGATTTCTGGAGCATTATTTAGCTTGCTCGACTTTGGATTCGGCTTGTTCGAGGTAAGTAACTCTTCTAATCTTGGAGTTGAGGGTATGAACCCTGAGTATATGTATTTTGTGAATTGTTGGGAGGTGATGCACATGCTAGGTGACGGGCGTGTGGGCGTGTAATATAGAAATTGTGACATAATTATTTCTGTGAAATTTTGTAGTTAAATGATTTTAGCATTTTCCATGCAGTTTTATGAGTTAAAGAAATTGAGCTGAAAAGCATATTAAAAATCATGTTGAGGCTATGTGACAATATTATTGGGACCCACAGAGGTCATATTACTGTGAATTATTTGTTTTAAATTAAAAATTCATACTCAGTCATATTCATTTCATTGCATATCATATCTCAGTCTCTGTTGTTATTTATTGATACATCATATCATCTTTTTTGGGCAATTTTCATGACATTGTGAGCCCAAGAGACTGGAGAGATTGATGACTGAGTGAGGCCGATGGCCTGATTTGTGAGGATATTTATGGGATCGGGTTGCACGCCGCAACATGTTGCATATTTATGGGATCGGGCTGCACGCCGCAGCATGTTGCATATTTATGGGATCGGGCTGCATGCCGCAGCATGTTTGATATAGGCCGCGTGCAGCACGTGAGTTGTCCGTGCAGATTATAGCGCTTGGGCTGAAGGAGCCCCTCCGGAGTCTGTACACACCCCCAGTGAGCGCAGGTACCTACTGAGTGCGAGTGCCGAGTGCTGAGTGACTGGGAGGCATGAGTGATTGTGAGGTATGCCCGAGTGGCATGAGTGATTGTGAGGTTTGCCCGAGTGGCATGGGTGACTATGAGGTATGCCCGAGAGGCATGGGTGACTGTGAGGTTTTTTCGAGGGGCTGTATATGAGTGATGTTCTGCCCGAGGGGCTATTTATGATTTTATCACTGAGTTGCATTGCATTGGAATGCACACATGACATACATGCATAGAGATGTATTTTTTTCATGCTGTACAACATCACATCATTCATGATTTCTCACACATTTTGACAGTTGGACATAGTGATGCATTTGTTTTACACGGGTTATCCGGAAGGAAAATAAAACATCTTATTTATTGTTGAAACGATTTTGGGAGAAATTTATTATTTTCAAACTATTCATATTTTTGGCAACTTCGGCAAACGATTTGGGTTTTCACTGATGTATTTGAAAGGAAGAACTATTATTTTTGAAATTATGATTTGCCTGAGCATTTTATCTCTGAGTTACTTTTGGTATTATTTTCTTTGTGTTGTTATGAACTGTTGTGGACTATTGGTTATGGACTCGACCTTGGTGGAATCTCGTCACTACTTTCAACCTACGACTAGATTTGTTACTTACTCAGTACATGAGGTCGGTTGTACTGATACTACACTTTTGCACATTGCGTGCAGATGTTGGCTGTTGTTGTTGCTTTGCTTGATGATTGCGGGACTTGAAGATGTACCTGTGTTCCTGTTGTAGCTGCCTCTTGTTTAGGGTAGCCTTAGATTTATAAAAGCTCTATTTATGTATTATTCAAACATACTATATATTTATTTCATTTCCGCTTTGTATACTCTATTATTAGAAGCTCATGATTTGTACTACCAGATCTTGGGAATTGTATAAGATTAAGACCTTTATTCACTTAAATTGCTTTAATAATTATTATTGGAATTGGATATTTGGTAGTTGGCTTATCTAACGGGTTGGGTTAGGTACCATCACGACTATTTGGATTTTGGGTCGTGACATACCCGTTTCTAAGAATAATTTTCCTAACATAAAGGGGACCTCCTTATTCTCCTCCGCCTTCACCACTATGAACCCACAAGAAATACAAACTTATCTACCCGAACTAAGACATCTTCCACTATCCCCTCGGGTATTATAGTCATTTGGTCGACTAGTTGCAAGGATATTGGCGCTGACCTTATCTCTCCAATCTCATTCTCCAGTTTCCCGTAAATAGACAAAGGCATTAGATTAATTGAGGCACCAGAATCACATAAAGGTTTATCAAAGTTAAGAGTTCCTAAAGAGCAAGGTATAGTAAAACTCCCTGGATCTCCACACTTTTGTGGGAGTTTATTTTGCAAGATTGCATTGTAATGCTCTGTGAGATTAACCATTGATGTCTCTTTTATCTTCCTCTTCTTTGTAAGGATCTCCTTCAAGAATTTGGCATAAGCTGGCATTTGTGAGAGAACTTTTGTGAATGGCAAATTTACATTAACCTGTTTCAGCATATCTAGAAATCTCTCAAACTGCTTGTCCAACTTTTCTCTATATAATTTTGGGAAAACGTTAGAGCAGGCATGTGCTTGCTCTCTTTATTAGATTCCTCCCTTCTCGAAGTTTCCTTCTTCTTATTTTTCTCAGCTCCCTTCTTGCCTTTCTTCTTCTCAGTCTTTTTATCATCTTCAATTTTTAGCTGCTCCCTACTTTCTTTTTCAGGTATCACCTTTTTTTAGATTGGAGTGGGATCTTTCAACACTTGCCCGCTTCTGAAGGTCACAACATTTAACGTTTATTTGGGATTCTTTTCAGTATCAGCTGGTAGAGTACCTGGGATTCTCTCAGATAATATAGTTACAATTTGTCCCACTTGTCTCTCCAAGTTACGCAATCATGTCCCAAGTTCTTTGATAGCTGTGCCATGAGCATCTAATCTCTCATGTGTATTGACAATGAATGACTTCATCAGATCTTCTAACCCAGACTGATTTGGCTGTTGAGGCTGAGACTGTGGCCTCTGCTGATTCACAAAACCAAGAGCTCCTTGAAATCTGGAGTTATTTTGTTTCCATGCATTTGTTGTACACCCAGGTGAACTACAAGAAAAGCCGTGGTGCTTTTGACCCATTACATTAAAGTTATAATTACCCACAACATTAACTTCCTCAGTTGAGGCTTGACACTCATGAGTAGGGTGTCCTCTTCCACATATATCACAAGCTGCATGAGGTTCATTATGTATCGAAGCTTAGGTCATCTTCCTTATTTATTTTGCCATAGCATCAAGCTGTACCTACACAGATGTGTTAGCATCAATCCTTTCAGCAATCTCATAGGGCCACTGATTTATTGTTATACCCTATATTTTCGTACGCAAAACTGCATCGTGAGCAAACTAATGTAGGACCAAAAATGAGATCATCTTTGAAAATATATAAAGTAAGTTAATCATGTTACCTCAGAGGTTACAAATATTGAATATCATGAACAACAAGTACAAAGAGGGTTGGAAGGTTCAGAAGCTAAAGGAATTAAAGAAAATAATATTTTGTCGAAAGTCGACAAGTTGGGAATGTTATAACATGTACTTTTGGGGTGAGACCAGGATGTTTAACATGATAAGGAGGTTATGTTATGAGCTATATTAGTCTTATAATAGTCGTGTATTATTTTTTGAAGTTAAGCGAGTGGTGGAACAAAAGTCGATGAAAGTCATCACAAGTTAGGTTCATAAGTTTTACTGAAACTTTGGGTCAAATGTAACTGTGCTTTTCTCCGATTATACTTAGAGTTATAGGGTATTGCACCCATAAAATTAAATATCTATGAGTACTCATTAAACCGTTTGTCAATATGATATCGGAATAGAGAGATATGGGCGTTTTTGCGAGACTGCGCAGACTGTCACCTAATTGCTTAAACGAGAATCCAAAAATAGGTCAGTTCGGGTCATCCAAAAATGGTCCAGTTCGTCTCATCCAAAGAGTCATTTTTAAAGGCCTATATCCTTCATATATTAGATAGATAATAGGGTGTAATAACCAGACATAAGCTCTGCAAAAAGCCTCCCAAAAATTTCCCACAAACCCCAACTGATTTTTCTCTCCCTTTCAAGTTCTAATTGGAGGTAATCACTTAGAGTTTGAAGAACCAAGATAGGAGCTGAGTTATCCAACAAATAAGGTAGGTTTACTGATCTCTTTCATCCATTTGTTTCTGATTTAAATGCATAGTAAGTCGTTCTATATTTGTAAGAACTCACGGGACGGTGATCGGAAGCCGTGAATTCAAGTTATTCACTTGTAGCGGACTGTTTTATGTTGCTGTTGGGCTGCGTGTTTTACTACTATTTTGTAGAGTTTTGAAGGAGGAAGGGTGTGGAGAAACACCACATAAATGCAGGGTGGTGGGCTGGTTGTTCATCGTAACATTTTCAGGGTGTTTGACACTACTACGATGGTCGTTTTGTGTATGAAGAGATTGGGGTGTGTTCGGCTATTTTGTAGTATTTTGTGGTGTATATAATGTCACGCCCCAAACTCGGGGAGCGCGACCGGTGCTTAACCGAGTAAACCCGGCCGAGCAAGCGTATTAGATTTTCTTCTACCCAAACGCATCTATGAATTAAGAGGAGATGCACTCCATTAATCAAACACTAAAAATATTTCATTAGCAACTTTATTCATAATTTTCAAAGTATTACAAGTTTACAGATATAATGAAAAACATGTTTTCCAAATAGCAACATTCCTAGTTCAATTCCCAACATCTTACACCACCCACAACCTGTCTACGGAGCCTCTAAGTATGATAGAAGAATAGTATGGAAGTGCCGACAACAAGGCCCCGGCTATATCTCAAGACACAAAGTGTAACATCAAGTGACATCGGGCCCGGAATAGAGTAAGGCTCACCAAAACCTGCTTAATAGGGAGTAGCTTGTTACAACCCATATTTTCGTACGTACGAGTACGTCGTAAGTCAATTGATGTAAGCTCAGAAATAAAATCATCTTTGAAATTTTACAAAGTTAGTTAATCATGTTAACTTTGAAGTTACAAATATTAATGATCATGGACTGCAAGTACCAAAAGGGTTGGAAGGCTTAGAAGCTAAACCAATTGAAGAATATAAGTTTCGTCGAAAGTCGACATTATAACATGTACTTTTGGGATGAGACTAGGGAGATTAACATGATAAGGAGGATATGTTATGAGTTATGTTAGTCATATGATATTCGTGTGTTATGTTTTGAAGTCAAACGAGTTGTCGAACAAAAGTCGATGAAAGTCATCAGAAGTTACGTTCATAAGATTTACTGACACTTTGGGTCAAATGTAATTGTGATTTTCTCCCAATATACTTAGAGTTATGGGGTGTTAAACCCATAAAATTGAAGATCTATGAGTCTAGTTTCTAACTCATTAAACTTTTTGTTGATACGACATCGGAGTAGAGTGATATTTGCAGTTTCGCGAAACTGCACATACTAAATAGGTGACAAGTAGGTGTGTCACTAAAGCTTTTTGAGAAATATATTTTGTGTGTTATATGAGGTCTTGTTGAGATATATTATATACAAAATTGAAGGTCTTAGAATATAGTTTTCAATGCTCTTAATCGCTCATTCATACAACATACGGATAAAAAGATATAAATATATGAAGAAGGGCCAATGATAGGGTGCCAAGTAGCACCTTTTTGACTTTTCAAAAAAATTGGATATTTATGTCCTTATCTCGTCTCCTTCTTCAATTTTCCAGAGAACACGACCAAATAAGACCCCTAAATTAACTCTCAAGCTCTCCTCAAGGTTTTCCAACGAGATTTTCATCCGAGGCACGAAATCAAGTAGTGATAACATTAAAACGATTTCTACGGCGTAAGTATCGCTATATTGCCTTTCTTTTTCTTTATAGTTTAAGTTTTGGAATGTATTTAATAGTTAAGAATATGCCTTATTTCTGTATTTGATCATTTAAATATCAATAAAGGTGGATAAATTCATTTCCTAATAGTTAGAGCTCACGAGACGGTGATCGGAAGCCGTGAGTTCGAGTTATTCACTTGTAGCGGACTATTTTCTGGACTGTTTTGTGTTGTTGTTGGGCTGCGTGTTTTACTACTGTTTTGTGGAGTTTTGGAGGAGTAAGGGTGTGGAGAAACACCACATAAATTCAGGGTGTTGGTCTTGTCATTCGTCGTTACATTGTCGGGATGTTTGACACTACTACGGTGGTCGTTTTGTGTATGAAGAGATTGGGTTGTGTTAGGCTGTTTTGTAGTATTTTATGGTGTATTTAAGGTTGGAAAATAATGTGTACATGTTGATATTGTTGTAGTCTTGTGCTGTTGGTGTTATCTTGAATTTGGAGGAAGTAAGGATTATAGGGGAGATGCTGCCCGTTTTAATACAAAATAAGCTTGTCGTTCGTTGTGCAATAGTTGTACCTTTCATAACTTAATGATAGTATTATTATCGTTGTTGTAGACTAAGGTACGGAGAGGTGAGTTCAACTTGGTGATTAGAAAGATTGTGATAAGGTATGTTAAGGCTAAACCTTTCCTTCATTTTGGCATGATCCCGTAACTACATATGCTTGACAACGAGACATAAAGAGAAGTTCGTATTCATGAATTTATTCACATTATCCTAGTCTCGGAAGTTACAGTATTCTCCCTTATCGGGACATTATATTCAGTTAAGTATTTTCTTCCAATCAAGAGAGCAGAGGGTATATTTTATATATATATATATATATATATATATATATATATATATATATATATATACAGTATTACAGTATTTTCACCACCATCGAGCTATAATCGATGGGCAGGCCCCTATTGGGTAACCTCTGATCAGATGGTAAGTTATATACCGAGCCTACTGTGGCCGAGCGGCTATGAGCGAGCCTAGAATGGCCGAGATACATAGCCTAGTATGGCCGAGCGCCTATGAGCGAGCCTACTACGCCATAGCAATTACACATACCGAGCCTTATAAGGCCGGGCAACTATTTTACTTACTATATTGAGATAGAGGAGTCAATATCAGCAGGTAAACATATCTTCAAATTATATTTGACTCCCAGGTACTTTCAGTTATTATATTATCAGTTCAGTTTCAGATTTCAGTTATCTTGTTGCCTTACATACTCGGTATATTATTTCGTACTGACGTCCATTTTGCTGGGGACGTTGCATTTCATGCCTGCAGGTACTAATAGACAACTGGATAGACCTTCCTAGTAGACAAAGTCAAACATCAGCTTAATTGGTAAGCTCCACTTCCTCGGAGTTACCAGGTCAATACCCTGGAGTCCATTTTATATATACAGGTTTGATGAGTAGGTCGAGGCCCTGTCCCAGCCATGATACAATTCAGTTATCCCTAGAGGCTTATAGACGAGTCCTGTATATTTTGTATATCAGTAGATGTTCATGGTGGCTTCGTTGGCCTGCACAGTTTATATATATATATATATATATATATATATATATATATATATATATATATATATATATATATGTGTGTGTGTGTGTGTGTGTGTGTGTATGTATATACTTTTAGGTATGTTTACCCCACAGATAAGAGAGATGTTATTTTCAGATGATTCAGAATATGGCCTCATCATCCTATGTTGAGGGTTACACCTCCAGAGTTCACAGTTACAGAGTGGTACGCTCGGGACGAGTTTGGCACCGGGTGCCGGACATCTTCAGGTTTGGGGCATGACAAACTTGGTATCAGAGCAGTTCTATCATAGGGAGTCTACAAGCCATGTCTAGTAGAGTCTTATTTATGGGTGTGTTGTACACCACACTTATAAGCAGGAGGCTACAGGGCATTTAGGACTTTCACTCTTTCCTCTTACTATAGATCATGTGGTAGAGCCCAGTCGTAAGAGTTCAAACTCCTAAATTTTATTTTATTCGTAATACAACAATACCTACATCTAGAAAGACAATTGGTAAGAGATTGAATATGGCTGCAGAAGAGTTGAGTTAGAAGAACTCGATTTTTCATCATGCTTACTGTGAGTAAATGTGAGGTCTTCAGCAGATCATGTGTGTACTAAGACGTGTAAGCTTCTTGATAAGGAACTCTAAGGCACGAATATCTATCCACATATATGGTAAAAATAAATAAGAGAATCAGAAGGTAGACACAACTTTCAACAAGTAAAAGAAGTAAGGTAAAGATGGATACGAGGTACCCAGTTAGTGAAGATTATCAGTATTTACAATTCAGGCAGATAAATATAAGTATTCTGAGTTACTTTCAACAGTAGCAAAGATATATACAATTCACCACACCTATCTCAATTATGCCCTATGGGAGCTAACAAATATAGTTTAAGAGAGGGATGTGATATCAGGATCTAGTTGGGGTTAGAGTAACCCAAAATTACTGATGGATTGTTATCATTAGCTAACATTTCTGAAGGATAGTGCAAAATATGGTAATAGTTCTCCTTACGAGACATCCAAATGGTGCACTCTAGAATTGTATAATTAGATATGAATACCGGAATATTTAGAAATTTCAGAAGATAGGCAGTGGAATCCTAGAAGGGATAAATATTTACCTTAGTATGACTCCCTTCTCTAGAAAAAAAGAAGAGAGAATGATAGGCATCTCGAAGAGCAGTGAGATGAAGCAAGGGGAGCTATAAGTGAAAGAACGTTTTGTTGAAGTTTTCAGAATAGAGTGATAGACATAAATATTAGCAGGAGAATAAGAAGAGAGTATATGAAGCATTATGAGTAAGATGTGATTAATGAGTGAAAACAGTAAATCAAAATATGACAGGATGATAAAGTGTATAGTCAAGTGAAGGAAAAGACAAGAGGTGACAGGCCTTGAGACAATAAAAGAGTATAAGCCATAAAGTCATATTCCCATTTCGAGAAATGAGTTGGTGACTCTAACGTGATGACCAGAAGGAAATGTTAGACCACAGAGTAATAGAAATCAGTTTGGGCTGGTGAACAAGATAAACTGAACATGAATTAGGGACCGAAATATTTGATAATAGTCGACATCGTGAGAATTTCAGCGATCGCGTTCCGACGATAATAGAATGGACAACAGAAGAATAACCTTTAAAGGTCATTCAGGAAGACGCTTCCTAAAGCAAGCACTGTGAGCAGAGTTAAGCTTAAGGGAGTAAGTGTGCCAGTTACACTAGGTGTCACCCTCGTGCATAAAATTCAGTTATCCCTGGTACAGAAGGGTTAACACATGATGAGGAAGATGTCAGTGAAAATGTGAAAAGATGCTAAAGATGATAAGGTGAAAGGAATGAGATTGTATTTATTAAGATCCTACAGATATGATATGATTCTAGAAAATTATGCAAACATGACGCTGGGGAGAACCAGTAAGGGTTCCGCACCCTATGTTATTGATAAATAAGTGCGAGAAACACTCAATACATAAGGAGACAATGCCAAAGGTAAGTTAAGACAAAAGACATAATTCAAGAAGGGTTATGCAAAATATAGATATGAGAATGGACCAACGAGTAGTCTGTAGTTGATTCAGGAAGAGCCTAGTTATGGCTAGACAAGAGGTCAGGGATAAATAAATAGATCATGCAAGATAGACGTAGTGAACCCGAACATAGTGAATCCAGTCTCGCAGATACGAGATCGCAATTGTTGAAAAATTTTCAGATAGAAGTTGGGGTAGTTAAAGGTACTGTATAAGTGTTCTAGAAATAAAAGAGAGTGCCACTGGAGAGACATTCAAAATTTCAGTTTAGAAGCAACCCTACGATCACAAGGGTGTGGAGGTATGTAACTAAGGATAATTATAGGCGAGTAAGAATATCAAAGATTCCTTCGGGTATGCGATGTAATAAGCTCGTAGCTTTACAGGAGTCAGAGGGTCTCCACTATGTACTACCCCGAAAGACCAGCTGAGGAAATAAGGAAGAAGTCTTCAACCTAAGCATAGTGACATAAAGAAGAAATGGTCTTGTAACAATAGTCTCAATACAATATTGTATACACTCCATAAGAAAGTGGCACCATTGTGGATAATGAACGAGAAGTAAAAAACAAAGGTGATATTTAAGATCATATAAGTTACAGGAAATTCCGGTATTCGTGGGCAACAAGATAAGCCAAGTATTCATGCAACAAGTGGCAGAACGACCAGGAAAGGAAATCTATGGTGCTAGCAATTTAAAGGAAGATTCCGAGTAGTATAAATAGATATGTGTAGGTCGCAAGCTAAAGTATGATAAAAAGACAAGGTTTTAGGTAGATAAGAGTAAGGTTATGAAAAGGTGAGTGAGAAGGTGACGAGAACAAGTAAGGCCTCGAGATTAAGCCTATCAAAACAAGAGAGCTGATGGTTTCCATAAGTTATAGAAAGTTAGGTACATTATAAAGGAACTCAGAGGAATCTAAGAATATGAGCAATTAAAAGAGATGAAATGATGCCCTGGTAGTATAATAAGGGTGTAATGGTGATAGATAAGAGGATGATGTTTAGGTTTTTGAATGAGTAATGATTTTAAGAAAAGGGATTTCATGAATTAGATGGGATTAGAATAACCATATAAGATGAATCACGCCGGGATGCGATGAAATACGGTTATTGAAGTATAGTATCGTCCCTAGATGGAACAAGCAAATAACTTCAAATGTTCCCTGATGAGACGTGATCCCTAAGGACAATTTATTACGTAAGAGGTTTCAAGTTATCAGTGGTAGATTATAGATCAATATTAAGGTGAATCAATAATAGGCAGATAAAGGTTTCAAAGTATGAGATGAGATTAGGCTATCATTCTTAAGATGAACAGTAATGAGGAGGAACTAAAGGACTTAGATTTATACATATAGGATAAGCAGCGAGAGGGCAACCTGGAGTTGGGTAGCAAACTTCAGCAATAATAAACCGAAGTAAGTGTGATGGTGTAGTATAACCTAACTAGATGTAGTAAATCTATAAGGATAGATTTACAAGGCTACGAAACAAGATATCGCAACAGTCGTAAGTTTGACAAAGTACCGAATGAAGAACTTCAGTACACCTATATACACCGGGAGGAACAACTTGTCATAGTTCTGTATATGTTCCCAAAGTGAGGCCTAGAGATTGGCTAAAAGCTGGAGGAAAAAGAACTGAAGAGTCGCATAGGGGCACATACAAGGACAAAGTCGTACAGGCAGCATGACAGAAGGTTGCAACAGTTACGAGATTGGAAGAATTCCGACCACAAGTCGTAGTGTGAGAAAGAGGCCTAAAGGGGAGAATGCCCTAGCCTATGGATTTATTCATTAAACAGTTGCCTAGATGGAAACGCCAGCAGTAAAGTATTTATAAGAGCTATAAGTTATGAGATAGATAAGTGCATCAGTCAACATTCGAGGACGAATGTTCCAAAATGGGGAATGATGTTACAACCCATGTTTTCGTACGTACGAGTACATCGTAAGTCAATTTATGTAAGCTCAGATATGAAATCATCTTTGAAAAGTTTACAAAGTTATTTAATCATGTTAACTTGGAGGTTACAAATATTTAAGATCATAGACTGCAAGTACCAAGAGGGTTGGAAGGCTTAGAAGCTAAACCAATTGAAGAAAATAAGTTTCGTCGAAAGTCGACATCATAACATGTACTTTTGGGATGAGACTAGGGAGCTTAACATGATAAGGAGGTTATGTTATGAGTTATTTTAGTCGTATGATATTCGTGTGTTATGTTTTGAAGTCAAGCGAGTTGTGGAACAAAAGTCGATGAAAGTCATCACAAGTTACGTTCATAAGATTTATTGAAACATTGGGTCAAATGTAACTGTGATTTTCTCCCAATATACTTAGAGTTATGGGGTGTTCCACCCATAAAATTGAAGATCTATGAGTCTAGTTTCTAACACATTAAACTGTTTGTTGATACGATATTGGAGCAGAGTGATATTTGCAGTTTTGCAAAACTGCACATACTACATAGGTGACAAGTAGGTGTGTCACTAATGTTTTTTGAGAAATACATTTTGTATGTTATATGAGGTCTTTTTGAGACATATTATATACCAAATTGGAGGTCTTGGAATATAGTTTCCAATTATCTTAACCTTTCATTGATACGACATCCGGATAAAACGATATAAGCATATGAAGAAGGGCCAATGATAGGGTGCCAAGTAGCACCTTTTTGACTTTTCAAAAACATTGGATATTTATATCCTTATCTAGTCTCCTTATTCAATTTTCCAGAGAACACGACCAAATAAGACCCCTAACTTTACTCTCAAGCTCTCGTCAAGGGTTTCCAATGAGATTATCATCCGGGGCACGAAATCAAGTAGCGATAACATTAAAACGATCCCTACGACGTAAGTATCGCTATATTGCCTTTCTTTTTATTTGTAATTTGTGTTTTGGAATGTATTTAATAGTTAAGAATATGCCTTGTTTCTGTATTTAAGCTTTTAAATATCAATAAATGTGGATAAATTCGTTTTCTAATAGTAAGAGCTCACGGGACGGTGATCGAAAGCCGTGAGTTTGAGTTATTCACTTGTAGCGGACTGTTTTGTAGACTGTTTTTGTGTTGCTGTTGGGCTGAGTGTTTTACTATAGTTTTGTGGAGTTTTGGAGGAGTAAGGGTGTGGAGAAACACCACATAAATGTAGGGTGTTGATATTGTCATTCGTCGTAATATTGTCGGGCTGTTTGACATTACTACGGTGGTCGTTTTGTGTATGAAGAGATTGGGTTGTGTTGGGCTGTTTTGTAGTATTTTGTGGTGTATATAAGGTTGAAAAATAATGTATACATGTTGATATTGTTGTGTTCTTGTGTTGTTGGTGTTATTTTGAATTTGGAGGGAGTAAGGATTAGAGGGGAGATGCTGCCAGTTTTAATACAAAATAAGCTTGTCATTCGTTGTGCGATAATTGTACCTTTCGTAACTTAATGATAGTATTATTATCATTGTTGGCATGATCTCGTAACTACATATGTTTGACAACGAGACATAAAGAGAAGTTTGTATTCATGAATTTATTCACATTATCCTAGTCTCAGAAGTTACATTATTCTCCCTTATCGGGACTTTATATTCAGTTAAGTATTGTTTTCTTCCAATCAAGAGAGCAGAAGGTCTATATATATATATATATATATATATACAGTATTATAATATTTTTACCACCATCGAGCTATAATCGATGGGAAGGCCCCAATTGGGCAACCTCTGATCAGATGGTAAGTTATATACCGAGCCTACTATGGCCGAGCGCCTATGAGTGAGCCCAGAATGGCCGAGATACATAGCCTAGTATGGCCGAGCGCCTATGAGCAAGCCTACTACGGCATATCAGTTACATATACCGAGCCTTATAGGGTCGGACAACTATTTTACTTATTATATTGAGAGAGAGGAGTCAATATCAGCAGGTAAACATATCTTCAAATTGTATTTGACTCCTACGTACTTTCAGTTATTATATTATCAGTTCAGTTTCAGATTTCAGTTATCCTATTGCCTTACATACTCAGTATATTATTTCGTACTGGCATTCTTTTTGCTGGGGACATTGCATTTCATGCCTACAGGTACTAATAGACAACTGGATAGACCTTCCTAGTAGACAAAGTCAAACATCAGCTTGGTTGGTAAGCTCAACTTCCTCGGAGTTACCAGGTCGATACCTTGGAGTCCATTTATATATACAGGTTTGATGAGTAGGTCGAGGCCCTGTCCCGACCATGATACAATTCAGTTATCCCTAGAGGCTTGTAGACGAGTCCTGTATATTTTGTATATCAATAGATGTTCATGGCGGCTTCGTTGGCCTGCACAGTTATATATATAACCTTTTAGGTATGTTTACCCCACAGATTAGAGAGACGTTATTTTCAGACGATTCAGAATATGGCCTCATCGGCCTAAGTTGAGGGTTACCCCTTCGGAGTTCACAATTACAAAGTGGTACACTCGGTCCGAGTATGGCACCGGGTGCCGGCCACGCCTCTTCAGGTTTGTGGCTTGACATAACTGCTAATGAGGACTAAAGTTGCCCGCTGCTGAATCACCTTCATTCATTGAAGATGCAGAGCCCCCTTCAAAAGGGATGTTAATACATATGGAATAGTACTAGTATGTAAAGCTAACTATCCTCTTTAAAAAAAATAGAATACCAGTGTAAGAAAGAAAAAACCGTGGAAACAATAATCAACAATCAATGATATTCAAATACCAAGTTAAAACATAATAATTTCCAAAATATGAAGATAACATTGTGAAGTGATAATCAAAATATGATGATAATATTATTTTTGGTTGGGAGATCTTTAGCATCGATATATCACTGTTCACAATTTCACCTTTTACAATACCAATATTCACAATACCAATACCACTGTTCACAGTACCAATATTCACAATAGCAATACCACCGTACCTTTTACATGGAGTCCGATCACGACCTGATCAGCTAGGCTATCTCATTAGAGTCATCAACCACAATCGCTATCAATACCAATACCGCTGTACTTTTAGCACAGAGTCCAATCACGACCTGATAGGCTAGGCCATCTTATTTGAAGACATCAACCACAATCACAATCTCTGTGCAAATATACCACCGTGAATCTAGCACGGAGTCCGATCACGACCCGATCAGTTAGACTATCTTATTGGATGACATCAACCAAAATCATAATTTCAATTATAATTTCCAGCACAATCACCATCATGTGTGTGGCATGGTGTCCGATCACGATCCGATCGGCTAGGCTGTCTTATTCGAGACATCAACCCTTTTACATCAATCAATCTCATCCCAATTAAGAGGAATAATTTTATCACATCAATTTCATCCCAAATAAGGGGAATAATTCACAAAAATAACATAGGTGCAAATGTATTTACCTCATCATCTTTTACTTTGTATAAATCTCCACTAATATTTTCAACCAATAACAACAACAATATTTCCTTGACTCTTTTGGCCATTCACAAGATTCTTTGTTCAAGGCACGGTGGCCATATTTGATATTCCACACTTTCATTTACTTCCTCTCATGTATCATCATCATAAATATTAACATACATATAATATTCCGGAAATCACAACTTTAAGTTCATTAGAAATGAACAATTTAAGCATAATAGATTTCTTTCCTAGAAATGGAGTAAAATAATTGGCAATTGATGCGCAAGTTAAAATCACCAACAAATAACACACCATTTATTCTTGACATATTTTTTCCCAAAAGGGAAATACACAATTTTCACTCACGAATATGTAAGAATGCAGAACACATTGAAAATACTCACAAATCATAGCGTCTATTAAAACAACCACATATGAGCATGACTTGAGTTTATAAACTTTTAGGAAATTCTATTTTCGATATCAATTTTGGAACAGTTGAATCAAAGCTCATTTCATAATCTTTCTCACATCATCTTATTTCATTGGCACCATTGGTCACAAGTATAACTTTCACTCTTGGCACATTGGCCATACCTTATATTTCCAATTCACTTATTTCACTTCCAACCATCTTTATAGATTATCAACAATAAGACATTTCCAATCAAGATTTTAGGTACACATATGAGCAATTAAGAGTCTTAAGCATATTGAGATTCTCTCACACAATTTGGCATCATAGCCTTCATTTGAAACATGTCTCAAAGACATAACATTTTAATACACATATCATTCTTGAACACATTCCCAAAGGATAACATAATGTGATAGGAACATTCGTAACACGTTTTGAATATATAATTCTTGACACTTTTCTTATTCGGGACAATCAAATTTATTAGGAACATCTCAGAACATAGAATAAGGAACTTGAGACAACCATATTTGAAACTTACGGGAACATCATGGAATACAATTCTAAGAGAGTAGTTTAGCCAACATACCTCGCTTTGAGCTTTACTTAAATTACTACAATATTCCAGAAATTCTAGCAATCCCAATCTATTTTGATACATAACAAAATTGAGCATGAATTAGGAAGGTATTCATGGTTTCAGCTCATTTGAGTATTTTATCAAACACTAGGTGTGCAAATTTGGTTACAAAGTTCTTCTACAAGATTTCCTTCATTCTACAACCCAATCTTTACTTATTTAAGCTCAACAATCTTTCCACAAAACTTATTGGTACATGCATGTATAAATAATACTCCCATACCCAAGAATCATACTCCTAATCAACCATCTTTTATCCCAAACTCGAAATTGAAGACTAGAGGTTGAATCTTTCCTCTTAGATGAAGATCTTGTGATTAGCTTCCTTGATTCTTGAAGATTAGATGATTAGAATGTTAGGTTCCTTCTTTCTCTCTCTCTATAATGCTCTTACATCTCTCTAAAACCCTCAGAAAAACACCCCAAAATAAGCCCCAAAGGCTATTTATTAAAATGGGGTCGGGTTATAAAAATAGAAATATTAACCCTCCGAAATCAGGTATGCGGTTGCATAATGGACTGCAGAATGGGTATGCGGGTCGCACAATTGATTGCAAAATTGGTGCCCAGAACTGAGCTGTTCTGGTCCATTCTGCGACAAGTTTTGTGGTCGCAGAAGCAGTTTCGCGATCGCAAAATCGCATTTTTCCAGCCTTTGATAATTTGGTCATAACTTCTTGTAGGAGTGTACAAATGACAAACAGTTTGAAGCGTTGGAAACTAGACTCAATGGGATTTAATTTTCTAGGTAGATCACCTCCTAAGTAGTTATAGTTTGGTAGAAGCATTCGTTTGAATTACTATCTTGTGCGAACTCACTTGACATAGCCTTGGGGCTCTTCTTAGACCATAAACCATTCTTAATGCACCTCATACATATATTATCATGATCAATTGATATAATTCTTATAATAGCTCTTGTATGCATACAAAATAATATAATTAGCGCACATCAACTTTCTTACTAGCGCTCAAGTACTTCGAAATTTTTCAGGGTGTTACATATAAGGTTGGAAAATAATGTATATATGTTGTTATTGTTGTTTTTTGATGTTGTTGGTGTTATCTTGAATTTGGAGGAAGTAAGGATTATAGGGAGATGTTGCCCATTTTAATACAAAATAAGTTTGTCGTTCGTTGTGCGATAGTTGTACCTTTCATAACTTAATGAAAGTATTATTATCGTTGTTGTAGATTAAGGTGCGAAGAGGCGAGTTAAACTTGGTGATTGGAAAGATTGTGATAAGGTATGTTAAGGCTAAGCCCTTCCTTAATTTTGGCATGATCTCGTAGCTACATGTGTTTGATAATGAGACATAAAGAGACGTTCGTATTCATGAATTTATTCACATTATCCTAGTCTCAGAAGTTACAGTATTCTCCCTTATCGGGACTTTATATTCAGTTAAGTATTGTTTTCTTCCATTCAAGAAAGCAGAGGAAGAAAGCAGAGGGTCTATATATATATATATATATATACACACACACAATACTACAATATTTTCACCACCATAGAGCTATAATCGATGGGCAACCTCTGATCAGATGGTAAGTTATATACCGAGCCTACTGTGGTTGAGCGCCTATGAGCGAGCCTAGAATGGCCGAGATACATAGCCTAGTATGGCCGAGCGCCTATGAGCGAGCCTACTACGGTATAGCAATTACACATACCGAGCCTTATAAGGCCAGACAACTATTTTACTTACTATATTGAGATAGAGGAGTCAATATCAGCAGGTAAACATATCTTCAAATTATATTTGACTCCCAGGTACTTTCAGTTATTATATTATCAGTTCAGTTTCAGCTTTCAGTTATGTTATTGCCTTACATACCCGGTACATTATTTCGTACTGACGTCCCTTTTTTGGGGACGCTGCATTTCATGCGTGCAGGTTCAGATAGATAGACAGGTATACCTCCTTAGTAGGTGTTTCCCGAGTTCAGCCTGATCGGTAAGCTCCACATCCTTTAGAGTTGTCAGGTCTAGGGTTTTGTGTACATTTTCTGTATGTATGTATATATGTTATGGGTAGGTCGGGGCCCTGTTCCGATCACAATATATCCATCAGTAGAGGCTTGTAGACATATCCTGTCAGTTAGTGTAGTATGGTTGGCTTGTAGGCCTAGTATGTATATTTTGTTGGTTTGTTAGATGTAGTAGTTATGACGGCCTTGTCGGCCCAGCTTTATATTGATGTTTAGTCAGCACTAGTTTCCGTTCAGTTTTATATTTTGCTTTGCAAATTATCTTGCAATGTGGCCCCATGGCCAAATTATGACATTATATGATCAGAGTCCTTTAGTCGCAAGTTGGTATGCTAGGTTAGGTGAGGCACCGGGTGCCGGTCTCAACCCCCCAGGTTCGGGGCGTGACAAACTTGGTATCAGAGCAGTTCTGTCCTAGGGAGTCTACAAGCCGTGTCTAGTAGGGTCTTGTTTATAGATAGGTTGTGAACCACATTATATAAGTAGGGAACTATATGGCATTTAGGAGTTAGTTACCCTTCTTTCAAATCTAAATCGTGATGTAGAACTGAGTTATAGGGAAATTGAGTTAAACTTATGTGTTGGTGTTAAATACAAAGATACCGGTGACTAGGAAGACTATGGCTAGCCATAAGGGAGATGCAGTAGCAGGTGAGAGGACCAGCAGGGTACCCTCAGTAGATGGGTCCCAGTCTAAGGCCTAGGGCGAGACCCTTACTCATCCATTACCGTGTTACATCCCATGTTTTTGTACGTGAAAGTACGTCGTAAGTGAATTGATGTAAGCTTGAAAATGAGATCCTTTTTGAAAGTATATAAAGTTATTTAATGATGTTACGCCCCATTTTTGCAAGCCTTTAAGAGTTATCATTCGGGGACAAATGTTTCTAAGGGGACATATTGTTGCACCCCGTACTTCAGGCGTCATTGTCATTATAGGATTATCTAATGTAAGCTCAAAAAGGACGAAATCCTTCTACAAGGATAAGAAAGGTTTACCGAAGTCTTAAGTAAGTTGAGATGAATGTGAGACTTGTTAATCATGATTTAAATGAGTATAAAGTCATGATATGACTATATATGATATGTGGATATGAAATATAAAGTTTGGGAAAAATCGGATTAAAGTTGCGGAAAACCCGACTAAGGATTTGCCTTGTAATAGAGCTTTTTGAGAAATATATTTCGTGTCCTATATAGGGTTATTTTGGGACATATTATATACCAAATTTAAGGTCTTGGAATGTAGTTTCCAAATCTCTTAACCGTTTATTCATACAATGTCCGGATAAAAAGATATAAGCGTATGAAGAAGGGCTAATGTGAGGGTGCCAAGTAGCACCTTTTTGACTTTTAAAAAAAAACGGGATATTTACATCCCTTATCTCGTCTCTTTCACCATTTTTCCAGAGAGCATGAACAAATAACACCCCTAACCTTACACTTAATCTCTCTACAAGGGCTTCAAACAAGATTATCATACCGGGCACGAAATCAAGAAGCGATAACATTAGAACGATCCATACGACATAAGTATCGTAGAACGATCCATACGACGTAAGTATCGCTATATCTCCTCTCTTTTTATTTGTAGTTTCAGTTTTGCAAGGTATTTAATAGTTAATAAAATGCCTACTTTCTGTATTTAAGATTTTTAATATCAAGGAAGGTTGATAAATTCATTTCCTAATAGTTAGAACTCACGGGACGGTGATCGAAAGTCGCGAGTTTGAGTTATTCGACTTGTAGTGGATTGTTTTGTAGGCTGTTTTGTATTGTTTTTGGGATGTCTATTTTGCTACTATTTAATGGCGTTTTGGAGGAGAAATGGTGTGGATAAACACCACATAATGGCTAAATGATGGATTAGTAATTCTTTGTAACATTTTCGGGGTGTTTGACACTACTATAGTTATCGTTTTGGGTATGAAGTGATTGGGGTGTGTTGGGTTGTTGTAAGCTAAATATAACATGGATTTCGACTTAAATCCACTGTATGAGGTAATTATATTGTGTTCTTGCATGTGCTTAAGGTTATCTTGATGTTGATTAAGTTAAATGGATGGGCTAAACATGAACTAGTGAATAAAGTTGCTAATTAAGGATAGTTGGAGTTGTGGATTGTTATCTTTGTTATAAATATATGGTATAAGGCTGTAATAATTGATTAATGACTTCATTATCATGTTATTGATACTGTTAAGTTAAAGTAAGAAGTCTATAAGGGGTGATATGGGGTATACAAGTTTCAATCGGAGCTTGCCGTTCGTCATGAAGTAGTCGTGACTCGTTGTTGTTATATGGTGTCTTATTATTGATAATTATGTATTGCTGGATTACTATGGTCATTTTTGTTGGTATATGGTATTGGAGGAGGCTCTTGTTACAGGGGAGATGCTGCCTAAATTTACATAAACGAGTTACTAGTTTAAGTTGCGGACTTAGGCTCTACTCAGCACACTGATTTTGAATCTTCTTATGCTCTGGTAGATTGAGTTGAGTTGTTTAAAAAATTGCTTGGAAGGTATTAAGGACTCAATGGAGTTAAGGTATGTTAAGGCTATCCCTTCTTTACTTTTGGCATGATCCATATGATACAACGAAATGAGCAAGCATGCCACTTTCATGAATGATTATATTCCTAGAAGTACTAGGGTTACCTATGTTCTTGATTCCTCATATGTCCTACTATCATATCGTCTGTTCATGGGTCTTATGACATTCTAAGAGATCTTATTGACTTATTTTATTATGCATTTTATTCATTTATACATGTATATTGACCCATGACCAGATGGCGTTATATACGCGTATAGTATATGTATATGGGGTATGGGGGAAAGGTTATGGTGTTATATACGCACCACCACCTGATCAGCCGGTATACGTTTATGACTTCGCCCACAGAGGCTAAGATGATATGATGGGATTCCCTCAGGGGCTTGATGATGTTATGTACGCATATACCTATGCATGGTATGACATTAACACGTATGTGCATGGCATTATAAATTTTTCATGATTTATAGAGCTATTTAGAATTACAGGTTGAGTTTTTTACTCCATGTTTCTTTGATGTCTTTTATATGCTACTTTCATGCCTTACATACTCGGTACTTTATTTGTATTGACGTCCCTTTTGCCTGGGGACGCTGTGTTTCATGTCCGCAGGTCCCGATAGACAAGTTGAGAATTCTCCTAGTAGGCTATCAGCTCAGCGGAAGGTGTTTGTGCACTCCACTTGCTCCGGAGTTGCCTATTTAGTCAGTATAATTTGGACATGTATTGATTGGTATGGCGTGGCCTGTCCTGACCTTTATGGCATTTATGTACTCTTAGAGCCTTGTAGACAGATGTCATATATATGGATACTTGTATGGCCTTATCGGCCTACGATTTGAGTATACAAATGATCATGTCAGCCTTATAGGCCCGTATATCACAGTATAAGTTTCTATATCATGTAGAGTCGTCCTATATTTAGTATTCCCTTATGTTTTATTCTGGTTATCTCATGACGTCCCTTCTTGCCCATTTACCCATGATGGTATGATAAGAAATATACGTTACGTTGGTGTTCAGTTAGGTAAGGCACCGGGTGCTCGTCGCTGCCCATCGGTTTGCGTCGTGACAAAAGTGGTATCAGAGCAGTTTTGTCCTAGGGAGTCTACAAGCCATGTCTAATAGAGTCTTGTTTATGAGTGTGTTGTGCACCATACTTATGAGCAGGAGGCTACAGGGCATTTAGGATTGTCACTTTGTTTTCTTACTCTAGATCATGTGGTGGAGCTCAGTTGTAAGAATTCACACTCCTAAATTCTATTTTATTTGTAATACATTGATATCTAGATCTAGAAAGACAGTTGGTAAGATATTGAATATGGATGTGGAAGAGTTGAGTAAGAGGAACTCGATTTTGCATCATGCTTATGATGAGTAAATGTAAGGTCTTCAACAGATCATGTGTGTGCTAAGATGTGTAAGCTTCTTGATAAGGAACCCTAAGGCATGAGTATCTATCCACCCCTATGGTAAAAAGCAATGAGAGAATTAGAACGTACATACAACTTTCAACAAGTAAAAGAAGCAAAGTGAAGAAAGATACGAGGTACCCAGCTAGTGAAGATTATCAGTATTTACAATTTAGGCAGTGAAATATAAACATTCTGAGTTACTTTCAACAGTAACAAAGATATATACAATTGACCACACATATCTCAATTATGCCATATGGGAGCTAACATATATAGTTTAAGAGAAGGACGGGATATCAGGATCCAGCTGGGGTTAGAGTAACCAAAAACTGTGGATGGATAGTTATCGTTAGCTCATATTTTTGAAGGATATTGCAAACGTGGTAATAGTTCTCCTTGTGAGACACTCAGATGGTGTACTCTAGAATAGTACAGTCGGATATGAATATTAGAATGTACAGAAAATTCAGAAGATAGGCCCTTGA
This sequence comes from Nicotiana tomentosiformis, assembly GCF_000390325.3. Lineage (NCBI taxonomy): Eukaryota > Viridiplantae > Streptophyta > Magnoliopsida > Solanales > Solanaceae > Nicotiana > Nicotiana tomentosiformis. The sequence goes on from NC_090818.1 coordinate 117,577,729, forward strand.
ATCCTAGAATGGATAAATATTTACCTTATTATGACTCTCGCCCCTAGGAAAAAAGAGAATTGTTAGGCGTCCCGAAGAGCCAGTGAGATGAAGCAAGGGGAGCTATAAATGAAAGAATGTTTTGTTGAAGTTTTCAGAATAAAGTGATAGACAGAAATATTAGCGGGAGAATAGGAAGAGGGTAAATGAAGCATTATGAGTAAGATGTGATAAATGGATGATAACAGTAAATCAAAACATGACAGGATTACAGATTTTATAGTCAGGTGAAGGAAAAGACAAGAGGTGACGGGCCTTGAGACAATAAAAGAGTATAAGCCATAAAGTCATGTCTCCATTTCGAGAAATGAGTTGGTGACTCGTACGTGATAACCAGAAGCAAAAATTAGACCCCCGGAGTAATAAAAATTAGTATGGGCTAGTGAATAAGATAAACTAAATATGAATTTGGGACCGGAGGATTTAATAATAGTAGACATCGTGAGAATTTCATAGATTGCATTTCGACAATAATAAAATAGACAACAGAAAAATAACCTTTAAAGGTCATTCAGGAAGACGCTTCCCTAAAGCAAGCACTGCGAGCAGAGTTAAGCTTAAGGGACTAAGTGTGCCAGTTACACTAGGTGTCACCCTCATACGTAAAAAAATTCAGTTATCCTTGGTACAAAAGGGTTTCCACAAGATGAGTAAGATGTCAGTGAGGATGTGAAAAGACGCCAAAGATGATGAGGCAAAAGGAATGAGATTGCATTTATTCAGATCCCACGGTTATGCTACGACCCCAGAACATTATGCAAGAACGACACCAGGGAGAGGAAGTATGGGTTACCACTCAGGATGTTATTGATAAATAAGTGCGAATAAATACTTGACACATAAGGAGCCAATGTGAAAGGTAAGTTCAAACAAAGGACATATCCCAATGGAGATTACGCGAAATATAGATATGAGAATAGACCAACGAGTAGTTAGTAGTTGATTCACAAAGAGACTAGTTATGGCTAAACAAGAGGATACAGACAAATTAGCAGATTGTGCAAGATAAAGATAATGAAACCCAACATAGGGAATTTAGTCTCACAAATACGATGGCATCGTGATACTTGAGAAATATTCAGATAGGAGTTGGGGTTGTTAAAGGTATCATATAAGTGTTACGAAAATAAAATATGGTGCCACTGAGAAGACAGTCAAAAATTTCAGTTCAGAGGCAACCCTCCAAGCACAAGGGTGCAGAGGTAAGTAACGAAGGATAATTATAGGCGAGTACGATGTAATAAGCTCGCAGTTTTATAGGAGTCAAAGGGTCTCCCTTAAGTACTACAAAGAAAGACTAGCTGAGGAAATAAGGAAGAAGGCTTCAACTTAAGCATAGTGACATAAAGAAGAAATGGTCTTTTAACAACAATATCACTACAACATTGTATGTACTCCATAAGAAAGTACCACCTATCGTGGCTAATGAACGGGAAGAAGAAAAATATCAAAAGGTGACATTTGAGATCATATGAGTTACAGGAAATTTAGTGTTCATGGGAAATAAGATAAGCCATTATTCATGCAACAAGTGGCAGAACGACCAGGAAAAGTAATTGCTTATGTTTAAAGGCAACTGAGAAGGCACCAAAGGAAATCTATGGTGCTAGTAAGTTAAAGGAAGGTTGCAAGTAGTATGAATAGATATGTGTAGGTCGTAAGCTAAGGTATCATAGAGCGACAAGGGTTTAGGTAGTTAGGAGTAAGGATAAGTAAAGATGAGTGAGAAAGTGACAAGAATAGGTAAGGCCTCAGGATTAAGCCTATCAAAATAAGAGAGTTGATGATTACCGTAAGTTATAGAAAGCTCAGTATAGCTTGAATTGACTCGAGGAGTCTAAGACTAGGAGAAATTAGAAGAGATGAAATATTGCCCTGGTAGTAGAATAAGGGTGTAATTGTGATAGATAAAAGGATGACGTTTAGGCCTTTGATTGAGTAATGATTTTGAGAAAAAATGATTTCATGAATTGCACTAGATTAGAACCCATATGATGAATCACGTTGGGATGCTATGAAATACGGTTATTGAAGTATAGTATTGTCCCTAGGTGGATCAGGAAAATCACTTCAGATGTTCCCGATGAGATGTAAGCCCTAGTGACAATGTATTACGTAAGAGATCTCAAATTATCAGTGGTAGATATAGATCAACATTCAGGTGAATCAACAATAGATGGATAAAAATTTCTAAGTATAAGAGGAGGTTATAATGCCATTCTTTAGATGAACAGTAATAAAGAAGTATTAAAGGACTTAGATTTATACATATGGGATAAGCAGTGAGAAAGTAACCTAGAGTTGGGTAGCAGACCTCGGTAATACTAAACCAAAGTAAGTGTTATAGTACGGTGTGACCTACCTAGATGCACTAAAGCCATAAGGACAGACAACCAAGGATAGGAAACAAAATATAGCAATAGTGGTACATTCAACAAAGTACCAAGCGAAGAACTTCAGTATAACAATAGATGCCCAGAGGGACAACCTGTCATAGTCCTGTATATGTTCACAAAGTGAGGCCTAGAGATTGGCAAAAAGCTGGAGGAAAATGAGAGAAGAGTCGCATAGGCACACATACAAGGACAAAGTCGTACAGACTGCATGACAAAAGGTAGCAATAGTTACGAGATTGGAAGAATTCTGACCATGAATCGTGGCGTGAGAAAGAGGCCTAAAGGGGGGATGCCCTGGCTTTTGGATTTATTCATAGAATAGTTTTCTAGATGGCAAAGGACAATATTAAAGTATTCATAAGAGCCATAGGCTATGAGAATGAAAAGCGCATCAGTCAACATTCGAGAACGAATGTTCCAAAGTGGGGAATGATGTTACACCCCATGTTTTTGTACGTGAAAGTACGCCGTAAGTCAATTGATGTAAGCTTGAAAATGAGATCCTCTTTGAAAGTGATTTAATGATGTTACGCCCCATTTTCGCAAGACTTTAAGAGTTATCATTCGGGGACAAATGTTTCTAAGGGTACATGTGGTTACACCCCGTACTTCAGACGTCACTGTCATTATAGGATTATCTAATGTAAGCTCAAAAAGGACAAAATCCTTCTACAAGGATAAGAAATGTTTACCAAAGTCTTAAGTAAGTTGAGATGAACATGAGACTTGTTAATCATGATTTAAATAAGTTTAAAGTCATGATATGACTATATATGATGTTTGGATATGAAATATAAAGTTTGAAAAAAATCGGATTAAAGTTGCGAAAAAACAGGATTTGCCTTGTAATGAAGCTTTTTGAGAAATACATTTCGTGTGATATATGGAATCTTTTTGGGACATATTATATACCAAATTTAAGGTCTTGGAATTTAGTTTCCAATTCTCTTAACCGTTTGTTCATACAAAATCCGAATAAAATGATATAAGCGTCTGAAGAAAGGGCCAATGCGAGGGTGCCAAGTAGCACCTTTTTGACTTTTAAAATAACAGCGGGATATTTACATCCCTTATCTCATCTCTTTATTCATTTTTCCAGAGAGCACGACAAAATAACATCCCTAACCTTACCCTTAATCTCTCTACAAGGGCATCAAACAAGATTATCATACGTGGCATGAAATCAAGAAGCGATAACATTAGAACGATCCCTACGACATAAGTATCACTATATCGCCTCTCGTTTTCTTTGTAGTTTCAGTTTTTGAAGGTATTTAATAGTTAATAAAATGCCTAATTTATGTATTTAAGATTTTAAATATCATTGAAGGTTGATAAATTCATTTTTTAATAGTTAGAACTCACGGGACGGTAATCGGAAGCCGCGAGTTATTCGACTTGTAGTGGATTGTTTTGTGGGCTGTTTCGTGTTGTTTTGGGGTTGTCTATTTTGCTACTGTTTAATAGAGTTTTGGAGGAGAAATGGTGTGGATAAACACCACATAATTTCTAAATGATGGATTAGTCATTCTTTATAACATTTTCGAGTCGTTCTTTGTAACATTTTCGGGTGTTTGACACTACTATAGTTGTCGTTTTGGGTATAAAGTGATTGGGGTGTGTTGGGTTGTTGTAAGCTAAATATAACATGGATTTAGACTTGAATTCACTGTAGTAGGTAATTATATTATTTTCTTGCATGTTCTTAAGGTTATCTTGATGTTGATTAAGTTAAATGTATGGGCTAGACATGAACTAGTGAATAAAGTTGCTAATTGAGGATAGTTGGAGTTGTGGATTGTTATATTTGTTATAAATATATGGTATAAGGCTGGAATAATTTATGAATGAATTCATTATCATGTTAATGATACTGCTAAGTTAAAGTTAGAAGTCTATAAGGGGTGATATGGGGTATACAGGTTTCAATCGCAGCTTGCCGCTCGTCGTGAAGTAGTTGTGACTTGTTGGTGTTATATGATGTCTTGTTATTGATAATTATGTATTGCTGGATTGCTATGGTCATTATTGTTGATATATTGTATTGGAGGAGGCTCTTGTTACAGGGGAGATGCTGCCCAAATTTACATAAACGAGTTACTAGTTTAAGTTGCGGACTTAGCCTTTACTCAGCACACTGATTTTGAATCTCCTTATTATATGGTAGATTGAGCTGAGTTGTTTGAAGATTTTCTTGGAAGGTATTAAGGACCCGATGGAGTTAAGGTATGTTAAGGCTATCCCTTCTTTCCTTTTGGCATGATCCATATGATACAACGAAACGAGCAAGCACGCCACTTTCACGAATGATTCTATTCCTAGAAGTACTAGGGTTACCTATGTTCTTGATTCCTCATATGTCCTACTATCATATCGTCTATTCATGGGTCTCATGACATTCCGAGAGAACTTATTGCCTTATTTCATTATGAATTGAATTCATTTATACATGTATATTAACCCATGATCAGATGACGTTATATACGCATATAGTATATGTATATGGGGTATGGGGGGAAAGGTTATGGCGTTATATACGCACCACAACCTGATTAGCTGGTATACATTTATGATTTCGCCCACAGAGGTTTAGATGATATGATGGGATTACCTCAGGGGCTTGATGATGTTATGTATGCATATACCTATACATGGTATGACATTTACATGCACGTGCATGACATTATAAATTTTTCATGATTCATAGAGCTATTCAGAATTACAGGTTGAGTTCTTTACTCCATGTTTCTTTCATGTCTTTTATTACTACTTTTATGCCTTACATACTCGGTACTTCATTTGTACTGACGTCCCTTTTGCCTGAGGACGCTGTGTTTCATGCCCGCAGGTTGCGATAGACAGGTTGAGAGTTCTCCTAGTAGGCTATCAGCTCAGCGGAAGGTGTTTGTGCACTCCACTTGCTCCGGAGTTGCCTATTTGGTCAGTATGATTTGGACATATATTGATTGGTATGGCGCGGACCTGTCCTGACCTTTATGACATTTATGTACTCTTAGAGGCTTGTAGACAGATGTCATGTATATGAATACTTGTATGGCCTTATCGGCCTATGTTTTGAGTATACAAATAATCATGTCGGCCTTATAGGCCCGTATGTCACATGTATAAGTTTCTATATCATGTAGGGTCATCCTATATTTAGTATTCTCTTATGTTTTATTCTGGTTATCTCATGACGACCCTTCTAGCCCATTTACCCATGGTGGTATGATAAGAAATATACGTTACGTTGGTGCTCGGTTAGGTAAGGCACCGGGTGCTCGTCGCGGCCCATCAGTTTGGGTCGTGACATACCGGCTACTCCACCACCTGAGAAGATTTCTAGGGATACCGCGCATCCAGTTCCCCCTCCACTTCCATCAGATCAGGACTTGAGGAGTGCGGTGCATTTGTTGACGCGGTTGATATCTACCCAAAAACAAGCTAAGGCATCCGTTAGTGCAGGATCTTCTGACGGGTTCGAGCGTTTAGTGCTTTGAGTCCCCTAGAGTTTACGGGGACAGATCAGAGGGAGGACCCGCTGGATTTCATAGATCAGTTTCACAGGATCTTTCGGGTTATGCATGCCACAGAGAAAGAGGCAGTTGAGCTAGCAACTTTTCGATTTCGAGATATAGCCATCATTTGGTACGAGGTATGGTAGAGGTCTAGGGTACGTGATGCACCTCCAGCTAGTTGGGAGAATTTTTCAGATGTCTTCCTTGACCAGTACTTACCATGGGAGAACCGACAGGCTCAGGTTAATTAGTTTCTAGCCCTCAAGTAGGGCAATATGAGTGTTCGAGAGTATAGTCTCCGTTTTGACTCATTGGCCAGATATGCACCATCCATAGTTGCCACTATGCGGGACAGGATCCATAGGTTTATAGCAGGGTTAGCCCCAGAGTTGACCAAGGCATGTGCCACTGCTGCATTACAGGATAATATGGGTTTCTCCTGGATTCAAGCATTCGCTCAGAATATAGAAAGGGGTAGGCGTCAACAGCAAGGTACAGAGAGGACTAAGCAAGGGCAACGTAAGAGGATGAGATTTCCCAGGTCTCAGGAGCAGTCTCAGGGTAGTTATAGGCCCCAGAACTTAGGATGGCCACCTAGGCCTCCGCCACCTCAGTTACAAGGTTACATGTATGACTATTATACTCAGTCAGGACTAGGTGAGAGCTCACGGACGCCGGGTTTGCAATGATAGCGAGGTTCAAGGCAGACATGGTCATTTCTACCGCGGTGTGACATCTGTGGTAGAGGACACTTGGGCCAATGCTGAGTAGGTTCTGATGCTTGTTATACATATGGGCGTCTGGGGCATATGATGCAAGATTGCCCAAATAGATATTCTGGGGGTATGGCACAACCAGCGAGTTCAACAATAGGATCATCTATGTCCGTGCATCCTTCAGGGCGCGAGTCTCAATCTTCGGCTGGTAGAGGTCGAGGCAGAGGTAGAGGTTCCAGTTCAGGTAGTAATCAGAACTGTATCTATGCTTTAGCATGTCGACAGGACCAAGAGTCTACACCAGACGTTGTGACAAGTTTATAGACCATTTGCTCTCATGATATTTATGCCTTGATAGACCCGGGATCTACTTTATCGTATATTACCCCATTTTTTGCGGGTAAGTTTGGTATAGTTACTGAAGTACTAAGTGATCCTTTTGCGGTATCTACACCCGTCAGAGAACCAATTGTTGCTAGACGGGTTTAGCGAGGTTGTACGGTGACAGTTTGTAGTCGCCAGACCTCAACCGACCTAGTTGAGCTAGAGATGATGGATTTTGATGCTATCATGGGCATGGACTGGTTGGCATCTTGCTATGCCACAATTGATTGCCGAGCAAAGGCAGACATATTTCATTTTCCAGGTGAGCCAGTCCTTGAATGGGTAGGTAATACAGAAACACCCAGAGGTAGGTTTATTTCCTATCTGAAGGCGAGGAAAATGATCGCAAAAGGGTTCATTTATCATATTGTGCATGTTAGAGATGCAGATGCTGAGATACCTACACTTCAATCGATTCCCGTAGTGAAAGAGTATGCAGATGTGTTTCTAGATGAGCTTCCAGGTATTCTTCCAGAGTGAGAGATTGATTTTAGCATCAATTTGCTTCCAGGAACTCAACCAATATCCATCCCTCTGTATAGAATGGCACCTGCCGAATTGAAGGAGTTGAAGGAGCAGTTAAAAGATTTACTGGATAAAGGTTTCATCAGGCCCAGTACCTCACCTTGGGGTGCACCGGTACTGTTTGTGCAGAAGAAAGACGGCTCGCTGAGGATGTGTATCGATTATAGGCAGCTGAACAAGGTAACTATTAAGAATAAGTATCCACTTCCAAGGATCGATGACTTGTTTGATCAGTTGCAGGGGTCTAGATTCTTTTCAAAGATAGATTTGAGGTCGAGATACCACTATGTCAGAGTTCTGAAGAAAGATATTCCGAAGACAACCTTCAGGACCCGATATGGCCACTTCGAGTTCCTTGGATGAGCATGCGGACCACCTGCGAGCGGTACTCCAAACACTCTGTGGTCATAAGTTGCATGCTAAGTTTTCTAAATATGAGTTCTGGTTAAAGTCTGTAGCATTATTGGGGCATATTGTATTCGATGAAGGTTTAAAGGTAGACACTCAGAAGATTGAGGCCATGAAATCTTGGCCTAGACCTACCACTCCGACAGAGGTTCGTAGCTTTCTAGGCTTAGCAGTATACTACAGGAGGTTCGTATAGAGTTTTTCTTCCCTTTCGGCACCATTGACGAAGTTGACGCAGAAAGCAACTAAGTTTTAGTGGATGGAGGCTTGCGAGCGAATTTTCGAAGATCTTAAGAATAGGCTGACCTCAGTGCCAGTTCTTACACTTCCAGAGGGTTGTGATATGTATTGTGATGCCTCAGGTGTCCGATTAGGATGTGTCTTAATGCAACATGGGAAGGTAATTGTGTATGCTTCAAGGAAGTTAAGGAAGCACGAGAAGAATTATCCAACCCACGACCTCGAGTTAGCTGCGGTTGTCCATGCACTTAAAATATGGCGACATTATTTATATGGTGTTCATGTTGATGTATTTTGTAGATCATAAAAACCTGCAATATATCTTCAAGCAAAAAGAGTTGAATTTGCGACAGAGGTGATGGCTTGAGTTATTGAAAGATTATGATGTTAACATTCTCTACCAGCCAAGGAAAGCTAATGTTGTAGAAGATGCCTTAAGTCGCCGATCTATGTGTAGCTTAGCACATGTAGAGTCCAAGAAAAGACAATTAAGTAGAGAGATTCATCGGTTAGCTTGTTTGGGGGTTCAGTTAGTAGATTCCAACGATGGTGGAGTTGTACTCCAAAACACTGCAAAATCATCTCTCATAGCTGAAGTCAAGGAAAGGCAGTATGAGGACCTAGAGTTGGTCGAGTTGAGAGAGCGAGTTCTATAGCAGAAGAAGCCGTTGTTAGAGCTCAAGGGAGATGGGGTTCTTAGATACAGGGGTCGTCTGTGTGTTCCAGATGTAGCAGGGCTACGAGACATGATTATGTCAGAGGCACATTATTCATGGTACTCCATTCATCCTGGGTCCACAAAGATGTATCATGACATTAAGGATGTGTACTGGTGGAACGATATGAAGAAGAACATTGCTAAATTTGTAGTCCAGTGTCCTAGTTGCCAGCAGGTGAAGGTAGAGCATCAGATCTACATATACAGCAGAAGATTATGTAAAGTTATATATTAAGGAGATAGTGCGGCTACACGGAGTACCGATATCTATTATATCTGACGATGGGGCCCAGTTTACAACACATTTTTGGAGGTCATTTCAGAGAGGTCTAGGGACTCAGGTGAATCTCAACACAACTTTTCATCCACATACTGATGGAAAAGTCGAGCGCACAATTTAAACACTCGAGGATATGTTATGAGCATGTGTGTTGGATGTTAAAAGAAGTTGGGATGAACATCTAACTCTTGTAGAGTTTGCATATAATAACCATTACTACTCCAGTATCCAGATGGCTCCGTATGAGGCTTTGTATGGGCGTAAGTGTAGATCTCCTATAGGGTGGTTTGATGTTGGAGAATCTGGATTACATGGGCCAGACCTAGTTCAGCAGGCCGTAGAGAAAGTAAAGCTTATCCGGGAGCGACTGCTGACAACTCAGAGTCGTCAGAAGTATCACCTATGAAGGGCGTGATGAGGTTTGGAATGAAAGGAAAGCTTAGCCCACTATATATTGGGCCTTATAGGATCATTCGGAGAGTGGGACAAGTAGCTTATGAGTTAGAATTGCCCTCAGAATTGGAGTCAGACCATCCGACTTTTCACGTATCTATGCTATGGAAGTGCATTGGTGATCTTACTAGAGTGGTGCCCATGGATGATATACATATTACGAAGGACTTGTCATACAAAGAAATTCCAGTTGTCATCCTAGACCGACAAATCCGCAAGCTACGAAATAAGGAGGTAGCCTCCGTGAAGGTTTTATGGAGAAGCAAGAATGTGGAAGAGATGACATGGAATGCAGAGGAAGAAATGAAGTCTAAATACCCCCACCTATTTCAAACTGAATATATGGCTCGAAATGGGATGCTACAACATAACTCTATTCAGTCTAGTAGGTCATCAGGTAAGCTCTTATTTCCTGACTTTCAGTATTTATGATTTACGACTGTGTGAGGCAAAGTGTTGCTAGTTATAGACATTGGCCATGTGTGGCATGCATAGTATGTTTTATGGCTGCGTGCAGATTGGTTTTAGACTAGTGTACGGAGGAGACTCTGCAAACAATTTCCAAAGTCTCTAAGAGAAAACATTCAAGAACGAATGTTCCCAAGGGGGGAATGATGCTACACCCTATATTTTCGTACGTAAAACTGTGTCATGAGCAAACTAATGTAGGACAAAAAATGAGATCATCTTTGAAAATATATAAATCAAGTTAATCATGTTACCTCAGAGGTTACAAATATTGAAGATCATGAACAACAAGTACAAAGAGGGTTGGAAGGTTCAGAAGCTAAAGGAATTGAAGAAAATAATGTTTCGTCGAAAGTTGACAAGTTGGGAATATTATAACATGTACTTTTGGGGTGATATCAGGGTGTTTAACATGATAATGAGGTTATTTTATGAGTTATTTTATTCGTATGAGAGTCGTGTGTTATGTTTTGAAGTCAAGCTAGTGGTGGAACAAAAGTCGATGAAAGTCATCACAAGCTACGTTCATAAGTTTTACTGAAACTTTGGGTCAAATATAACTGCTATTTTATCCAAATATACTTAGAGTTATGGGGTTTTCCACCCATCAAGTTAAATATCAATGAGTCTATTTTCTAACTCATTAAACCATTTGTCAATACGATATCATAGTAGAGAGATATGGGCATTTTTGTGAGACTGCACAGATGTCACCTACTTGCTTAAATGAGAATCCAAAAATGGGCCAGTTTGGATCATCCAAAGAGGCATTTTTAAAGGCCTATCTCCTTCAAATATTAGACTGATAATAGGGCATAATAACCAGACATAAGCTCTGCAAAAATCTTCCCAAGAATTTCCAACAAACACCAATTGATTTTCTCTCCCTTTCAAGTTCTAATTGGAGGTAAAAACTTAGAGTTTGAAGAACCAAGATATGAGCTGAATTATATAACAAATAAGGTAAGATTACTCTTCTCTTTCATACATTTTTTTCTGCTTTAAATTCATAGTAAGTCGTTCTATATTTGTAAGAACTCACGGGACGGTGATCGGAAGCCGTGAGTTCGAGTTATTTACTTGTAGCGGACTGTTTTGTGGACTATTTTGTGTTGCTGTTGCAATGCGTGTTTTACTACTGTTTTGTGGAGTTTTGGAGGAGGAAGGGTGTGGATAAACACTACATAAATTCATGGTGGTGGGCTGGTCATTCGTCGTAATATTTTTAGGGTGTTTAACACTACTACGGTGGTCGTTTTGAGTATGAAGAGATTGGGGTGTGTTGGGCTGTTTTGTAGTATTTTGTGGTGTATATAAGGTTGGAAAATAATGTATATATGTTGTTATTGTTGTTTTTTGATGTTGTTGGTGTTATCTTGAATTTTGAGGAAGTAAAGATTATATGGGAGATGTTGCCCGTTTTAATACAAAATAACCTTGTCGTTCGTTGTGCGACAGTTGTACCTTTCGTAACTTAATGATAGTATTATTATCATTGTTGTAAATTAAGGTGCGAAGAGGCGAGTTAAACTTCGTGATTGGAAAGATTGTGATAAGCTATGTTAAGGCTAAGCCCTTCCTTTATTTTGGCATGATCTCGTAGCTACATGTGTTTGATAATGAGACATAAAGAGAAGTTCATATTCATGAATTTATTCACATTATCCTAGTCTCAGAAGTTACAGTATTCTCCCTTATCAGGACTTTATATTCCGTTAAGTATTGTTTTCTTCCAGTCAAGAGAGAATAGGGTCTCTCTCTCTCTCTCTCTCTCTCTCATATATATATATATATATATATATATATATATATATATATATATATATATATATATATATATATATATACATACATACACACACACACACACACAATGTAACAGTATTTTCACCACCAATAATCGATGGGCAGGCCTCTATTGGGAAACCTCTAATCGGATAATAAGTTATATACCGAGCCTACTATGGCCGAGCGCCTTTGAGCAATCCCAGGATGGCCGAGATACAGAGCCTAGTATGGTCGAGCGCCTATGAGCGAGCCTACTATGGCCGATCAGTTACACGTACCAAGCTTTATAGGGCCGAACATTTGTTTTACTTACTATATTGAAGAAGTTGAGTCAGTATCAATAGGTAAGTATATCTCCAGATCATCTTTGACACCCAGTTACTTTCAGTTATTATATTATTAGTTCAGTTTCAGCTTTCAGTTATGTTATTGCGTTACATACTTGGTACATTATTTCATATTGACGCCCCTTTTCTGGGGACGCTGCATTTCAAGCGTGCAGGTTCAAATAGACAGACAGGTAGACCTCCTCAATAGGTGTTTCCCGAGTTCAGCTTGATCGGTAAGCTCCACGTCCTTCGGTGTTGCCGGGTCTAAGGTTTTGTGTACATCTTCAGTATGTATGTATATATGTTATGGGTAGGTCAGGGCCCTGTTCCGATCACAATACATCCATCAGTAGATGCTTGTAGACATAAGCTGTCAGTTAGTGCACTATGTTGAGCTTGTAGGCCTAGTATGTATATTTTGTTGGTTTGTCAGCTGTAGTAGTTATGATGGCTTTGTCGGCCCAGCTTTATATTGATGTTTAGTCAGCATTTGTTTCCATTTAGTTTTATATTTTTCTTCGAAAATTGTCTTGCAATGTGTCCCCATGGCCAAATTATGACATTATATGTTCAAAGTCTCTTAGTCGCAAGTTGGTATGCTAGGTTAGGTGAGGCACCGGGTGCCGGTCTCGCCCCCCATCCCAGGTTCAGGGCGTGACATTTGCATCTTTAGATAACTCATCTAGAATTGTGACTATCTCCTCTGGAGTCTTTTTCATCAACGGGCCTCCAGCTGCATAACTCAATGTTCTCCGTGAGGCCGGCGTCGATCCATCCCAAAAGTCCTGGAGTTGCATCCAGAGTTCAATTCCACTATGTTGACACTTTTGCACTATCTCCTTAAACATGTCACACACTTCAAACACAGTTTCAGTTTCATCCTGGTAGAAGTTATGGATTTCTCTTCTAAACTTGCCCGTTTTAGCTGAGGAGAAATATTTAGCAAGAAATTTTCTGGTCATCTTCTCCCATGTTCTAATCGATTCCTGGGGCAAGCTTCGAAACCATTGCTTTGCATCATCTTTAAGTGTGAAGGGGAATGCCCTTAGATAAACTGCATCTCGTGACACATCATTATATTGAATGGTGTTAATAATTTCCTCAAAGTCCATGAGATAATTGTTTGGATCTTTGTTCATATTTTCTATGAAGACACAACTGTTTTGAAGAGTTTAGAGCAACCCTTGCTTCAGCTCAAAATTATTAGCTGCAACTGGAGGTGGTCTAATACTTGTTAACCCTTGGTTGTAGACCGGTCTAGCATAATCACCAAGTGGTCTCCCAGCACCAGGAGCTATATTTTCGAACTGGTCTGCACCGAAAGGTTGATTCTGAGCAATTCTCCGAGCCCTCTCCTCTTCATAGACAAGTTGTGCATTTCGAAGAGCTTCCTCCACAACATCTCGTGCAGCTTTTTCTCTTTGCTGGGCTGCCTCTCTTGCAGCCAAATTAACATTATCATCATCTCCCGTCATAATTTATGTGGTTGAGTATTGCCCAACCTTCTCTAAATTCACGGAGAGATTTCTTTCCTTCCTCAACTATCGTAGTTATTTCTCGATCTCTAGTTCGCATGGTAGCAATTCTTTCCTAGAAGATCAAGTCATGCACCAATCTAGACCTGTAGCCTGCGCACAGTCAAAAAGCACCAAACGTAAAAAGGGAAAAATAATTTTTTTTTTAAAAAAATCCTGAATTAGAACTACAAACAATTTCTAACAAGTTTTACCAGAAGAATTGGCACTGAACATTGTTGAGAAAATTAGACCTCCAGTTATGGAAAATGTCCTAGACATTCCATACTGGATGCTTGAAACTAGAGGTCATTTCACAGTAAAGTCAGCTTGGGAGTATTTACGAAAGAGGGACAATCCTAAGCTAGCCTACAAGATGATATGGGTGAAGGGGTTGCCATTCAAGATCTCCTTCTTTATGTGGAAAGTATGGAAATCTAAACTACCCCTCGATGACTTTATGAGAAGATTTGGGATATTTTATGCCATCTAGGTGTTGTGCTGATACCATCTAGGAAACACTAGTACACTTATTCTTCACATCAAAGGCTGCTTTAACAATGTGGAAATACTTCTTAACGAGGGCAGGAATTGCAATGGAGGGACTGTCTTTACACCAAGCCATTACCAAGTGTTGGACTGCTCAAGTGCTGCCCAGAATCAAACCAATAATGCAGGCTCTACCTTCATGTATTGTGTGGGAACTGCGGAAGAGAAGAAACAGTCTGAAATATGGGGAGGCAGTCTCAGTTAGCAGAGTTATTTACCAAGTATCAACAACTCTCCAAGCATTAGTGCAAGTAAGAAAACCAAGTCTTTGTGTGCCTCACAAGTGGCAGGATCTATTGAATATGCTGCAGAATTATACTCCAAAATTGAAGTTTGAGAAAGTAATATGGGAATTTTCTTTAGAAGGATGGATCAAAGTTAATACTGATGGAGCATGTAGAGGCAACCCATGAAGAAGCTCAATTGGTTTTTGCTTAAGGGATGAGGCTGGTGATTTGAAATATGCAACAGGAAGAGAAATCACAGAGGGATCAAACAATGAAGTAGAGGCTATGGCAATTGTGGAGGCTTTGAGGCTGTGCAAAGCAATGAATTACACACAGATATGGCTGCAAACTGATTCGATGATGTTAAAGAACATTATTGAGGAATCATGGAAACCACCCTGGGGTATTGTTGATAACATAGATGAAATCTTGAGAATGAAGGAGGAATGTAACATTAGAGTGTCACACATATTTAGAGAGGGGAATAAGTTGGCAGATCACCTAGCAAACTATGCTCTTGATGTTGGAGATAATAAGTGTTATGATTTCTGGGATCTAGACTCACATGGTAGGAGGATAGTGAATAAAGACAAAATGCAATGCCCATACTTAAGAATAAGAGTTGCAAGGAATTAGGAGGTGAAGAGGAAAAGGGAGAAAGGGGTGAATCTGGTGCTAACACAGTATATTGCCATGCTCAAATCTGTATGGAGGAGAGCATGGTGATGCCTTTTTCACTGACTTTGTTTTCTCTATTGCAGGAAAAGTTATTATATATATGCCCTATTCATCAAGTAACTCCCTTCTGGTGGCATTAGTACCTAGTACTCATTCCACTGGGAGAGAATTGTAGGCACAAGCATAGAAACTTGGAGGAACCAACTGCCGAACACTCTGCTGTACAAAAAATCCATGCTAGGCAGCTACTTTTGGGAGCCAAATCTGAGAAGAATTGGGGTGTTATGGACTGAAACCCAACTTCAAGTTAACACTCCAATGATACAAAAAGGTAGTTGTACAACAATCCACACGGATAGCATACTGAAAAAACACGCAAAATTAATTGATATATGTTGCACTCAACTTTGGTGCACAGTTGGAAGTCTTTGCGTGTATATGGACATTGATGGCTTGATGATCAAAATGACAAATATTTCGAATGGACTAACTGAATATACAGGAAACTAGGCAAAGTTCAAGAAGGAACACATTGGTTATGAGGAAAATCACTCAGTAAACTCCTATGATCAAATCCTTATGGAGGAGATCATGGAGATGAATTTTTTTATCTAACATTGTTTTCTTTTTTGCAGGGATCGTTACTGTAGCTATGCCTTATTCAGTGAGGAACCTTCAACTGGTGGTATTAGTACTTTGTACTCACTCCATGGACGAGCACAAGCATAACAACAAAAATAGGAAGGAATGATACTGATGGCCAACAGATTCATAGGAAAGACTACTCAAACTACTGGATTTGGCACAAATTTTTGGGTAAAATGGTTACGTTGAGATGCATATTCTCAATGCATTACTCTTATTTAATATTCCAAAGGTCAAACAATGCAAAGAGTTCAGATGTTAACACAAGGATTGCACACGAAATTCGACACAAAAACCACATGCTGGTGTAGTGCTGGACAGGACAATCCACAAGGCAATTTTGGCAAGATTTTTTTGAAACAACAGATCCAAACTGGGTGTTTATCTCAATGCGACATAATTATAGAACAACTCAGGAGGATTTTGAAGCAAAGAATACAGCAACACACGGAAGGAGATCATGTAAAAATGAAGTGAAGGCCTTTGATTTTGTTAACTGGAATGAATGTAGCAGCATGACACTTTTGTGTTTCTTAATGCGCACAAACAGGAAATCGAAGATCAAGAGGAGAATGAAGACAAACAGCTTCAGTGTGTTGTCTATACAAAAGCTGCTAAGGAAACAACTTTGCAACAGAAGAAAAGAGCCCAAAACAACATCACATTTCACAAGCTCAATATACCTTGAATGGATTGACACAAAAAAAATCAAAAGAAGGTGACTTCAATTCACACGAGATCGTCATCAAACCAGGCAAACTACAGCAGTTGCCCAGTCTTTCATGCATGACACAGGGTTCTTCAACAGTTCGTATGGATGCTTTGAAAAGTACCAGATGGAGCAGCTTATCATATACATCAAGTAGGGTGTACAAGGAAGATAAGTTGGGAGGAATGTCACACTTTCAAACAAGCATCATGCCTGAAATTTGGACGTAAAAATGGACAGTCATCACTAGCATCTATTGTTGGGCAGTGCTAGAAAACAATAATGGCCACAGTTCGAGACAACATATTGCAGTACCAATGGAATACAGATTCTATCACATGAGGGATCTGTTAGCAGTGGATATGGAATACACAGGTGCTGGGAATTACATCACGATGGGTCATAATGCCAAACAAGTGCGCGCAAATAAAGAAAATAGATACATTTGTAATACTCTAGTATTTTTACATGCTTTATGCTTTATATTTTATTTCTATACTAGATCATAATGTAATATCGATTTTGGATATCATAAGCCCAAAATTGATAATACGATCTATGTATTTGTCAAATTTTATCTATTTCATCATGTAAGACCTCCTGATATTCTTTGTTATTTTTTTTGGATTTGTATTTATAAAAAACCAGCACTAGGCACTTGCCTAGTGGATTGTAAAAGAAAAAAACTATTTCAAACACTATTGATTATCAATCCCCGGCAACGACGCCAAAATTTGACAAGCGTAAAACACACACTTAAATATGCTCGCTAGTCGAATATAGCATAATATAATATCGTATCCATAGGGATTGGAGTTAAACAATATTTCGCAGTTTATAGCTTGATTGCTATCCAAGATGATCAACAATTGAGAATTATATGATTTAAAACTGAAATTAACTAAGAATCTAAACTATTGACTAATGACAATCAACGCAAGTAATGAGCAAAGAAAGATATCAATGGGAGAAAATAAGGGTTGATAGGATTGGTGCAAGATAATTGTTTGGGATCTAACTCTAGATACTTCACTTCTAATGTTTAAGTGAGTCTCTCGAATTCACTCAATTATTAGTTCAAGCATTCAGCAAAAACTCCTCTCTCGATTAAGTCTTAACCTCGCGAAATGAACCAATTTAAGCACGTAAAGATATGCAAGAATGCGTAGTGGATTGGTATTTAGGAAAACCTCTTTCGATTATTCCCCTCACTAGGTTTAATCAACAATTCAACTAGTCTGTTTCTATTACTAAGAAGAATTAATGAATTCACCCAATAAGATATAACGCAAAAATATCACAAGTTATGCCTCTCTCGATTACATGAACTAGTGAACATAGATGCAATAATTAAAGCATCCAAAACGATTCAATACATGAGCTAGATTTATAATCCACAAACAAATATCAATACACCAAATCCATCAAACCTTAAAAGGAACTACTCCATAGATATAGAGTAATTCATCACAAATAAGTTTAAGTTAAAGGAAAACATAAACGATCCAAACTCTTATCTTGAGTGAGAATTGAATGATGAAATCCTTGTGCTCTTGCTTCTCCTACTTCTCCTTAGCCTCCTTAGGTCTTAGATGTGTCAAAAGTCCCAAAATAACATTTTTCCATGTATATATACTAAGTAGGGTCGAACCCAAACGAAAATACCTTTTCCTCCACAAAATAGGATAATTACTCCGTAAACTTTGCACAAGCGTGCCGCATGGGGTGACGCGCCAGGCGAGGCGGTTGTGGAAAACTTCAAAGAGCTTGTTTTGACAGGCAGTAGAGATTTGCACTAGCACGTCGCACAGTGCGTCGCATTAGTGCAACTTTTTCAGAGTACGGATTTTGCTTTAATTTTGACATCCAGACTTGGTCCTCGACCCCCGAACACGATCTCGGCTTAATCCCTTGGGCTTTTACTCAAACTTCAAAGCTCCAAATAGCTTAAATTCATTCCATAACATGTACATAACTCGAAATCACTCCTACAAGGCATAAAACACACAATTAGTGCAAAACACTAGCAATTAAAGCTCAAACTTAATTAAAGTGCAGTAAATTGGAGTGTAATAAGCGACTAAAATACGAGATTATAGCCTACCATCAGGAATTCAGTTGTGTGTTGCATTGGTTCTTCTGAAATGTGCTAAGTGAAAGGTTTCTAGCCAATGAAGTGGTTATTCCACTAGTAGTTCAAGGGTTGGGGTGAATCAGTGTATTATAGCGTAGCGACATGATAGGTGCAGGGAGCGGCATGGGAACTTGAAAGTTGAGGATCAAGGTTGCGGGTCGGTGTTGACAAGAATGTCACGAGCTCGGATGAGAAGGGGTGAATTTAGATGTTCAGAGTAAGCTAGCATTTTATTTAGTGTCACCTAGGAATGGTATTCTGTGGAAAAGGCATTGTGTATTGATTTGCGGGTTCTGGAATTGCTTTATAGATTAGAAAAGTTAGTGGTATAGATGTGCAAACTTTGCTACCTGGTGCGAAGGGTCGTGTGAGAGTATCGCACAGGGAAATATGTATCAGTGTGACATGTTAGTCACTTAAATGTTAAATATTGAAACCAAGAATGAAGATTATGGTACTATCGTTAATGCGAGAGTTTATGCCTGAGATGCGTTTTATTCCTTGGGTTGTGGACCATATGAGTTTATTTCGGATGTGAAGACTGTTCTTATGTGCCATTAATAGGGCAGTTGTGGACCCTTGGAAGGTTATTGGCCTAGTGTGGTATGATCATAATCGGTTTGAGGTCCGTTGGTGGGCCTAATGTGAATGTGTTCCCTACGTCAGATCGGATGCATTCATTCATCATAGAATTACTTATGGAAGAGTCGTCGGGCATTGGATGTTATTCCCGTCGTCATCTATTCCATGTAAATCTCTATTATGCCAGGTGGGTTGTGAGGCGGCTTGATTATTCACACACGTGTTGAGGTCCCGTGTAACTTGTGGTGTTATGTGAGTAGGTGTCTCTCGAGATGCAGGTCATCATTGCTCCTTAGTTGTGCTTGGGTTTCGTAGCATATGGAGCTATCCGTCTCCTCAGGATTTGTATTATGCACTTGGCGTGCTTGTGGTCAATATTCGGTCATTTAGTAAATATAAGCGTTACGGCTTGATGTGTGTGTTTTCTTCTTGATTGTTATGTGCAGATCGGGTGGCATGCAGCCACGGGTATATTGTTTGGATCGGGTTACACGCCGCAACATTGTCATGTTTGGATCAGGTTTCACACCGTAACAGTGTCATGTCGGATCGAGTTGCACGCCGCAACTGCGAGGTGTTGAGCATAGCTCCTTACACTTATTTTGTGTGTCTTGTTTTTCATTCCTGGAGTAGGTTCACAACATCTATTTGGCCGTTTTATTCGTTTTGCGGGTTGGGTAGTCCTTCTTCCGAGTTCATTTTTTATTATGTATCACATTCGAGTTGTAGCTTGTTGGCGCGTTGTAGGCGTCATATAAGATTTTTTGTAGTGTATGAGATAGCTTACTGCCTGAGCAGCTTGTACTGGGTGAGACGAGATTATTGGACCTGAAATTTGTGCAATCAGATTTATATAAGGTACATTAAAGAGAAAATATCGTTATCCAGTTCAGAATGAGGTAATGGTTCTTGTCAGGAGGAGAGACTCCATGAATTATTGATTCGGTAGGTGGTTATGAGTATCTACATGTCTCTTTCGTCGTGGTAGTATTGCGAGAGTTGGAATAGGACCTATATGTATCATGAGGTGTGTTGTGGGTATCAGATTCATGAAATTGCAGCTATTGTGGTTGGGGAATGTTATTATAGGCAACCAACTTTTGTGGTGCATTGTGTGATTTGGACATAGGTGCATGATCATGTTTTGGTACAGTATGTAGTGATTGGTACGATGTTCGTATGTTAGAATCAGGTCTTGTACAGAAATTCGGAGGTTGGAATTTGGTTCTAAGGCTTATTGACAAAATAAAAGGAAAAATCTTCAGTCTGACTCGAGCTAATGTGTTCAACTGGATTGTGGTGGCACGAGTAGGTGCATGAGGTGCTAAACAATGATTTTGGACAACTCAGGAGCAATCCCTAACACATTCGAGGGCAAACGTATGTTTGAGCTCAAAAGTGTCGTTCAGCGGTTTGAGTCCTTGAGTAGCTTCTCTTCAGGTATTATGACTTGTATGTGTGGTCGGAATTGAATTTCGGGAGATTCGGAGTTGATTTGGAAGAAAATTCTAATTTCGGAAGCTTTAAGTTGGAAGAATTGGCTAAGATTCAACTTTTGAGTAAATGACCTCGGAATCGGTATTTAAAGGTTTTAATATGTTCGTATGATTATTTCGAACTTAGGAGTATATTCGGGTTGAGTATCGGATCATCCGGGAGCATTTCGGCGCTTATCATGGAAGGTTGGCATTTTGAAGGCTTAAGAATTTCCTAAGTTTGGTTTGAAGTAGGCTTTGATGTTATCGATGTCCGTTTGGGATTCCGAGCCTTGGAGTGGGTTCGTATTATGATTCATGACTTGTATGCAAGGTTTGACATCTTTCCGGAATGTTTTAGTATGGTTCGTACGTGTTCGTTGAAGTTTGAAAATTTGAAAGCTTAAAGAAGGATTTCGATAGTCCATCCGTAGTTTCAATGTTGTTTGGTGTGATTTGAGGTCTCTACTAAGTTCGTAATGTATTTTGGGACGCGTGGGTATGTTTGATTAAAGTCCTGGGGTCCTCGGGTGAGGCTATTTATGCATCTGCGAGCGCTCAGATACGAAGGGTGCTCCGCAAAAGCAGAAAATGAGAGGGGCAGCTGGGTCGCAGAAGTGGAGGGATATCCGCACGTACGGAAGCGTAGGAGCATGTGGGGGACCGCAGAAGCGGTCGCGCAAGAGCAGAAATAGGTTCGCAGAAGCGGATTTTGCCTGGCTTGGAGGGAACCGCACTTGCGATAGATTCTTCCGCAGGTGCGGAAAGTCGTTTGTGCAAAGATGTTATTTTAAAAGCGGAATTTGACCCATTTTCTCTCATTTTCACTTTGTTGGGGCGATTTTGGAGAGCTTCAAGGGGAGACTTTCATCAAGCAACCTATTACAAGTTAAATACATGGGTAGTATATGTATTTAAGTATGGAACTTAGTAAAAAATTGGAATTTTGATAGAAAACCTAGAAATTGGTATTTTTAGATATTGACCACGAAATTGGACATGGAATTAGAAATAAATCATATATTTGAGTTCGTAGTGTTATAGGTAAAGTTTATCTTCAAATAATTTCGGAATCCGGGCACGTAGGCCCGAGGGTTGGCTTTATCGACTTTTCGAGCGGGGTTGAGAATTATTTAAATTGATTAATTATGAGTATTAGAATACATTTTCATTGGGTTACACATTGTTTGAATAGTTTTGGATCGACGGACTTTGGTTCGAGGTGTTAGAGAGGTTTTGGAGCCGGTTATGGAACTTTGGAGCGAGGTAAGTCTTATGTCTAAACTTGTAAGGGGGAAACTACCCCTAGGTGATATTTATTATTATGTGCAACTAATTATGGGTGCTATGTGCGCACGAGGCGACGAGAGTTCATACGTAGCTAAAATATATTTATTTTCGGGTAGACTTAAGATCTTATTTTGTAATATTTGAATTATTTGAACTCATGTTATTGGCTTAATTAATTGAAGTTATAGATGAAATTGATTTAGAAATAAATATATGTATACTAGGCTAAGCCTTAACACTTTGAGTTGTGGGCGAGTTATTTGAGAAACGGTAAAGATTATATTCATTTTGTACCCATGTACGGTATTGTAAACACGTGTCTCGTAATTCGGTAACTTCTATCATTTTCTTGTGGAGCGGGCTGAATGCCTCGGCAGCATATAGATGCATCTATGGTTCATGTCGCACGACGTTCGGCAGTGTACACATTATTCTGGATCGGGCCGAATGACCTCTGTAGAATCGTGCGTTATATCGCTAGAAGTCCGAATATTCACGAGCTAATCTTTCTACTGATTCTCGGCATTTATGGTATTTCTTATTTATTTGATATTGACACTTGACATTTTCGAAAATATTAAGGTAGAATACAAGATTGAGAAATTTATGCTTTAAAGGAAATAATTGAAAAATTTTGAGATTGCAGATTTACTCCACTATTGTTGTGCACTTCATATATGTCATGAATTATCATATTATTTACATGAACCTCTAGTAAGTGTCGATGTCGACCCCTCGTCATTACTTTTCCGGAGTTAGGCTAGATACTTACTGGGTACGCATTGATTTACGTACTCATGTTGCACTTCTGCACTTAATGTGATGGATCTGATAGGTTCATTTGATGATCATCTTGGCGCGTAGGCATACCTGTTGAGGAGACTTCATGTGAGCTGCATTCCAGGCTACGTATCACAGTCTACCGAGTCTCCATTGTACTAATTATTTTATTCTGTCTTATTACATTCGGGACAGTTATTGTATTATTCTTGTACTCCTTAGAAAAATACTCATGCACTTGTGACTCCGGATTTTTGGGGTTCCTACGGGTTGTTCGTTATTGTAGTTGTTTAAATATTATCACTTACTCTGTAAAAATAATATATTTCATACGATTTAATTAAGGAAATATTTTGATTTCAACTACTAAAATGAGTAAGTAAGTTGATAGATCATTGTTGGCTTGCCTGACGGCGGTGTTAAGCGCCATCACAACCTTTAGCGGATTTTGGGTCGTGACAATTTAACTATATAGAAATAATGTATGAAAGTTGTACATAAGTTGTAAATAAGTTGTATATTATATAATTAGTTGTATGAAATTTATTTTTACTATATATGTTGTAGATATTCAAATTTGCATTAAATTTGTACGAAATTTATTTTTAATTTGTATGATGATATACCATACATTGTTCTTTTTCTTAATTGATTTAATAAGAAAAGAAAAATAGATAATGAATTCCAAATCGACTCATGTGCACTGATTCATATTTGTTTGAACGAAAAAACTTGAATATTGATGGGAACTGAATGATTTGGGTAGAGAAATTTCAAGTCTCATATTAAAAGCGCCATCGTCGCACTTCGGAGAAATTGGGTTTTATGTGAGATTTGAATTTTGTGTGAGAAATTAACTGGGTAGTATAGATTCTTGTTGGAAATATTAATACAAAGTTGAATCCGTAATTTGGAGGCAATTGAATTTATTTTTTTCCCACTCGAAAGGCCTTGGTATAAATGAGTTCCAAACGAACAAATCTTTTGTGTTCACATAGTTTAATTTTCCCCTCCTAACTAAGCCATATATGAAATAGAAACAAAACGTCTGTCCATATGGCTACTCAAATAGGCTTTGCTATTTCAATATTGAGTTCACAAAACAAACTGCAAATTATATATTCGATAATAGAGACACATACCAGAAGAACGAGAAGAACCAAAAAAAAAAAGAAGGGGGTTCGTTAGGGTCCGAGCAGAATTGGTGAGATTGAATTTAATTTGAAATCTGCTAAAACTTTGAATCTGCTCAATTATATTTTGTTCCTTTTTGTAACTGATATTTCATTTGTTATGACCTAAAATAGGTAATACACAACTGGAATGAGTCTTATTAAAAGAGGAATAGAGAGAAAATAGGAAAAAGATATAACTAAATCTCCTCATTTAAGGCACTAATAATATATTGTATATAATTTGTAAGTAATCCTTGTTTAGGGCGGGTAATATACAAAATTAAAAAAAAATTGGTAAATAAGTTTCAAATATTGTATAAGAAGGAAAAAATCTCTTTCTTTAGTGATCGTTTATATTTTCCGTTTGTTTTGTTTTACGGCAGATAATTTTGATTATTTTTCTTAATTTTCTTTATTTTGTGCTTTTGGATAATTCTATTTAGGTTTTGATTTTCTTTATTTTTGTATCGAGATGATGCTCTCTAAGAGAGGCTCGAGGTAATCAGCAGATACGTGTTATGTTATTCCCCCTTTTCTCCATATCTGTAATGTGGTTACTTGTTTGTAAATGACTAGTGGTGTAACAAAAAGGATTTCCCTTTTTCACTTGGACCACAGCATCCTTCTAATGGGTCGCTGTCAACTCCAATTTGGCCCATAGGGGAAACATTCCCGTGCGAGCAAGTGTAATTATATTGATATAGCATATTTCATAGCGTTGGAATTCTATTTAACATTTTCCTCTTTTTTTTATTTATTGTATTTTAATCTATCGCACCTCTTCGGAAGCGTTATGCCTTTTCAAGTTCATAACCCCCACTTCGTTTGTTTTTTCTATATTTCTATATATACATGGTTCTGCCTGTTTATATACTCTAATTCCATTGTGGCTTGGAGATTAGACAGAATGAAGATGAGGTTTATCAAAAATTAAATTTTCATTTATCATCACATCATGTAAAAGAGTTTGGGACTCTGAGGTCTACCGGTTATTCATAAAAGTCTGTTCTTTTTAATAATGTCACAATAAAATATTGTACTAATTAGCTCATGTAGTTGTACCTATGAAAAGGAATGTTGATTTGGGGGTTATGGCTTTTCAATTTTCACTGTTCGTCGTGAGTAGTTAATAGCGTCCCAATATTTTCACCCTCTAATTTTTTTCTTTTCTTCTATTCTCTCTAGCTAATATATAGTTCCTCTTTTTCTTTCCTTTTTCTGTTGGGGCGAGGGAAAAAACGCCGTTGAAGCATTTTCTATGTCCTAGCATGTTTTCTTTAATACTGAATATAGTATTTGTTGTGTCACGACCCCAAATTTCCTCCGTAGGAGGTCGTGATGGCACCTAATCTCTAAGACTAAGTAAGTCTATCAATGCGGAATAATAATAAATATGTGAAATAAATAAATTACAATTCAAACAATTTCAACTCCCAAAACCCGGTAGAAATAAGTCACAAGTTTCTAAGAATTTATTCTCTATGTCTCTATACATCATAGTCTAAAGCAAATAAGGAAGACAATATAGTAAGATAGAAGGGGACTCCGGAGTCTGCGGACGCTGGCAGATATACCTCGAAGTCTCCTCGTACAGCTAGTTTACTGATACCTGGTCTGATAAGGTGTACTTGGATCTGCACAAAAAAATGTGCAGAAGCGTAGTATGAGTACACCATAGCGGTACCCAATAAGTGCCAAGCCTAACCTCGGTAGAGTAGTGACGAGATCAGGTCAGGCCGTACTGGAAAATAATAATTGGCATGGTAAAATGTTTAACAATATAATAAAATAAAATGATGATGGAAATTAATCAAGTAGCATGTTACCGTTTAATTACACAAAATAATGGCAAATAACATCTCGTGAAAACAAAACAAAATTTCCTTTCAACTTTAAGAAAAACCACAACAAATAATCAAAGGCAACTGCGGTCATAAATCAATATCAACAAGGGCAATCCCGGGGTACCGTCTCGTAGTCCCAAATCATAAATAAATTCACAATATCTTATTTCCTTATCTCACCGCGGGAGCCTTCACAATTTATTTTAAAGAAAATATTTTTTCCGAAATAGCATCCTGCGTTTTAGCCATCCTTATCACACTACATGACTTCTAGTAGTTCCCCCTACTAGCCACGCATATCAAGCCACCCTTATCCAACCGCATGCGTTTAAATACCCATACCTTATACCACCGCATGCGTATCAATATCACAATATATCACAATTTGCACCTCAAGTGCTAAAATAATTTAACTTGCCAAAATAATTCAACAACAATATTTTTCCACAATAAAGAGCTCACGGCTCATGCCAAAATAAATCATCAATAATATTTTTCCATAATAAAGAGCTCACGGCTCATGTCAAAATAATTCAACAATAATATTTTTCCATAATAAAGAGCTCACTGCTCCATCACAATGAGTACGAAAATCTTACAAAAATATTCAGGAGTAAATAATTCAGGAAGATAATATTTCAAAATCTTTAATACGTTGCTTCAATATCAAGTTTAAAAATGTCAAATACTTTATATTAATAATATTTAATTTTGTGACAAGGCACGGGAGAAAATATGTTATTGATATTGGATGATAAATACAATACAAGAGGTCCCTATTTATAGCTATATACTACAAGGAGATATTACTCCTCTTCCAATGTGGGACAAGACTACACTATACATATCTATAAACTAAACTCCCCCTCAAGCCAGTGCATACACATCATATGTACCGAGCTTGTTATACATGTAACTAATACGAGAACCAGTAAGAGACTTAGTGAAAATATCTGCTAGTTGATCATTCGACTTTACAAATTTTATAACAATATCTCCTGAAAGTATTTTTTCTCTGACAAAGTGACAGTCGATTTCAATGTGTTTAGTCCTCTCATGGAACACCGGATTTGACGCAATATGAAGAGCAGTTTGGTTATCACACACTAGTTCCATCTTGCTGATTTCTCCGAACTTTAACTCCTTGAGCAACTGCTTAACCCAAACTAACTCACACGTCGCCATAGCCATGGCATGATATTCGGCTTCGGCGCTAGATCGAGCAACTACATTCTGTTTCTTGCTCTTTCACGAGACCAAATTACCTCCTACTAGAACACAATATCCAAACGTAGAACGTCTATCAAAAGGTGATCCTGCCCAATCAACATCTGTGTACCTAACAATATGCTCGTGGCCTCGATCCTCGAATAGTAATCCTTTGCCTGGAGCTGACTTTATATACCGAAAAATGCGAACAACTGCATCCCAGTGACTATCACTGGGAGAATCCATAAACTGACTTACAATACTCACCGGAAAAGAAATGTCAGTTCTAGTCACTATGAGGTAATTCAATATGCCAACCAACCTCCTATATCTCGTAGGGTCTCTAAGAGGCTCCCCCTGTCCAGGCAGAAGCTTAGCAGTCGGATCCATATGAGAGTCAATAGGTCTGCAACCCATCATTCCAGTCTCCTCAAGAATGTCTAAGGCATACTTTCGCTGTGAAATAACAATACCTGAACTAGACTGAGCGACCTCAATACCTAGAAAATACTTCAATCTGCCCAGATCCTTAGTCTGGAAGTGCTGAAAGAGATGTTGCTTTAGATTAGTAATACCATCTTGATCATTACCAGTAATAACAATATCATCAACATAAACTACTAGATAAATACACAGATTAGGAGCAGAATGCCGATAAAACACAGAGTGATCAGCCTCACTACGAGTCATGCCGAACTCCTAAATAATTGTGCTGAACTTACCAAACCAAGCTCGAGGAGACTTTTTCAAACCATATAGTGACTTGCGCAATCTGCACACACAACCATTAAACTCCCCCTGAGCAACAAAACCAGGTGGTTGCTCCATATAAACTTCTTCTTCAAGATCACCGTGGAGAAAAGCATTCTTAATGTCTAACTGATAAAGAGGCCAATGACGTACACCAGCCATGGACAAAAAGAGACGAACAGATGAACAGATGCTATAATCAAGCCCAAAAATCTGAGTATATCCTTTTGCAACAAGACGAGCCCTAAGTCGATTAACCTGGCCATCCGGGCCGACTTTGACTGCATAAACCCAACGACAACCAACAGTAGACTTACCTGCAGGAAGAGGAACAAGCTCCCAAGTGTCACTCGCATGTAAATCAGACATCTCGTCAATCATAGCATGTCGCCATCCTGGATGAGATAGTGCCTCACCTGTAGACTTAGGAATAGAAACAGTGGACAAAGAAGATATAAAAGCATAATATGGTGACGACAGACGATGATAACTTAAACCGACATAGTGGGGATTAGGATTAAGTGTAGATCGTACACCTTTGCGGAGTGCAATTGGTTGACTAAGAGGAGACAAGTCCGCAGTAGGTGCAGAATTTGATGTGGGGCGTGAATCACCTGGGCCTGATGCTGGATGTGGACGACGATGATAAGTCAAGAGTGGTGGAGCTGGAGAAGGAGATGTAGGTGGTAGAGCAAGAGTGACTGAATCTCCAAAAGATGAAATTGGTAGTACCTCAGAAATATCTAAGTGATGACCCGAACCTGTGAAGTATAATTGGGTTTCAAAGAAGGTAACATCAGCGGACATAAGGTACTGCTGGAGGTCTGGAGAGTAGCGTCGATACCCCTTTTGTATTCTCGAGAAACCCAGAAATACGCACTTACGAGCACGAGTAGCTAACTTATCTGTTCCTGGAGTAAGTTTATGGACAAAACAAATGCTTCCAAAGATACGGGGTGGAAGAGAGAACAAAGGTAAATGGAGAAATATGATAGAGAATGGAACTTGGTTCTGGATAGCTGAAGATGGCATACGATTAATAAGATAGCAAGATGTAAGAACGGCATCCCCCAAAAACGCAACGGAGCATGAGATTGTATGAGTAGGGTACGAGCAGTTTCAATAAGATGTCTATTCTTTCTTTCAGCTACCCCATTTTGTTGAGATGTGTATGGACAAGATGTTTGATGAATAATCCCATGAGATTTCATAAACTGCTGAAATGGGGAAAATAAATACTCTCGGGCATTATCACTACGAAATGTGCGAATAAAAACCCCAAATTAATTTTGAATTTCAGTGTGGAAGGTCTGAAAAATAGAAAACAGCTCAGATAGATTTTTTATCAAAAATATCCAAGTGCACCTGAAATAATCATCAATGAAACTGACAAAGTAGTGGAATCCTAAGGTGGAACTGACCCGACTAAGACCCTAAACATCTGAATGGACTAAAGTAAAAGGTGACTCTGCTCGATTATTAAGATGCCGAGGGAAATGGGAGCGGGTATGCTTACCGAGCTGACATGACTCGCACTCTAGAGCTGACAAGTGAGATAAACCAGATACTATTTTCTGAAGTTTTGACAAACTAGGATGTCCCAACCGTTTATGTAATAAATCTGGTGAATCAGTAACAGGACAAGTTGTAGAAGGAAGACAAGATGTGAGTCCATGTGATTTAGCAAGGATAAGGTAATAAAGTCTGTTTGATTCACGCCCGGTACTAATGATCCGCCCCGTACTGCGTTCCTGTATAAAAACATGGTCATCAAGAAATAAAACAGCGCATTTAAGTGATTTGGCTAAGCGACTAACAGCTTTGAGATTAAAAGGACTATTGGGAACATAAAGGACTGAATCTAAAGGTAAGGAAGGAAGTGTGCTTGCTTGACCTATTGCAGTTGCCATGGTTTGAGACCCATTGGCCATTGTGACTTTTGGAAGAGATTGAGAATATGAAATAGTAGTGAAAAGAGATTTGTTACTAAAAATATGATCTGATGCACCTAAATCAATGACCCAAGACTCAGAGGATGAAGATTGGGAGAAACAAGTCACGATATTACCTGTTTGAATAACAGAAGCTATCTTAGAAGATGTCTGCTTACATGCTTTATACTGAAGGAACTCAATATACTCTGCTAAAGAAACCATCCGACTATTCAAAGCATCGGTTCCCATGTCGCTACAATTTGTAGTAGTATGGTTAACTTGAAATAGTGAAAATAAGTAACTCCTGTGAGAAAACTGAAGAAATAGCTTGAAAAACACTGTTTACAGCAGAAAAATAGAACATTGTTTTGTGCCGGAACACTGTTCACGCCGGAAACACTATAGCTCGCCGGAAAATTCCAAAGTTGTCGGAATTTGTTGTAACCAGGATGGATAGACTCGGAATTCCTTTGCGAGCAAGCTGTCCTGAAGAAATATTTTCAAAAAATGTCTAGAAAAGGTCACTGTTTACGCCGGAAAAATATAAAAGTGGCCGGAATTTGATTTGAATTAGATGGGTAGGCTCGGAATTTTGAGGAGAGCACACTGTCTTGAAGAAGATTCGCGAAAAAATGGCTGGAACCCTCGCCGGAAAAGTTGTTGTCGGCGCGTGGAGGAGCGTGGCGGCTTTTCTGCCGGATAAAATTTCAAGGGTTGGTAGTCGGAGGGTGATCTACCTCGTGGTGGTGTTGGTTTTAGCACAACACCGACAGAAAGTGACTTTCACTTAGACAAGCCTTAGGTCACCGGAAAAATTACACGATGACTAAGTTCTTTCTTCCCGGTTAACGCTGGAATGACGCACATCGACCTTTTCTCACTAATGCTCTGATACCATGTGAGAAGGCACGGGAGAAAATATGTTATTGATATTGGATGATAAATACAATACAAGAGGTCCCTATTTATAGCTATACACTACAAAGAGATATTACTCCTCTTCTAATGCGGGACAAGATTACACTATACATATCTATAAACTAACAAATTTAAAGAAAATCAACCTTCAAATAATGCACAGAATAAAAGAAACCAAGTTCCAACTAAACAGATAAAACAATTAGCAGGAAAAGATCAAGCAAATTTAAAATATAAACATTAAATCAATAATGAAGAATATAACAAAATAAAATAATTTAATTAATGCGCAACAGTGATCTAAATAATTTAAAACATAATCTTTCACATTTAGCCCGTGTACACACTCGTCACCTCATGTACACGACTTTTCACACATTACAATTATCAATCCTAGTAGGGATTTCCCCCCCCACAAGGTTAGACAAGTCACTTACCTCGACTTGCTCTAATTTAACCAAGTATTATATTTTTTCCTCGATTTTCCGACTCTGATCGACTCGTATCTAGTCATAATTAATTCGATACAGTCAACAAAATTATAGTAATCAATTTCATAAGAAAATATTATATTTTTCAATAAAATTCAAAATTAGCTTAAACTTTGCCCGTGGGGCCCACATCTCGGAATCCGGCGAAACTTACAAAATCCGACAACCCATTCAATTACGAGTCCACCCATACCAATTTTATCAAATTCCGATAATAACTCGACCTCCAAATCTTAAATTTTCGTTTTTGGAAGATTTTGCAAAAATCTTGATTTTTCTTCCATAAATTCATGGAATCATGATGTAAATGAGTATGGAATCATGAAAAATAATCAATATAGGATAAGGAACACTTAGCCCAATATTTTTCCGTGAAAATCGTCCAAAAATTGCCCAAGAACCGTGCTCCAAAAATCTAAAACAAAATGAAGGAAATGACCATTTTTGGTCCTTAAGTTTCTGCCCATCCGTCACTAAAAGTCCATTTTCCGTCACTAAAAGTCCACCAGAACTTGCTTGTACCAGTCTTCCTTCAATCGATCATAACTTTATGTACAAATATACAAATGATGAATGGTTTAACTTTCTGGAAACTAGAATCAAATTACTACAACTTTCATGTTTTGAAAATTTTTCGATTCCTTATGAATTGCGAGATATAAGCTTCCAAAGTTAGCTCCATGCATCAAAACTTTCTGGCGAAACTGCTCTACCAGCCTTCATTCAATCCATTATAACGTTCTGTACAAATGTCCAAATAATGAATGGTTTAACTTTCTGAAAACTAGAATCAAACAAATACAACTTTCATGTTTTGAAAATTTTCTGATTCCTTATGAATTGCGAGATATAAGCTTCCAAAGTTCTCTCCACGCACCAGAAATTTCTGGCGAAATTTTTGCAACAGAAATTTCCAGTGACCCTCTTTGTCCGAAATCCATTCCGTTTACCTTCCGAAATCCACCCGAGACGCTCGGGACCTTAACCAATTATTCCAACATGTCCCAAAATACAATACGAACTTAGTCGAGGCTTCAAACCACATTAAACAACATCAAAACGACGAATCGCACCTCAAATCAAAATCTATGAACTTTGAACTTTCAAATTCTATATCTTGTGCCGAAACACATCGAATCAATTTGGAATGACGTCAAATTTTGTACAGAAGTCATAAATGACATAACAGACCTATTTCAATTTCCAGAATCGGATTCCGACCTCGATATTAAAAGGTCAACCCCCCGGTCAAACTTCCCAAAAATTCAACTTTTGGCATTTCAAGCCTAATTCTACTACGGACTTTTAAATAAAATTCCGATCATACTCCTAAGTCCAAAATCACCATACAGAGCTGTTGGAATCATCAAAATTTTATTTCGGGGTCGTTTACACATAATTTGACATCCGGTCACTATTTGAACTTAAACTTTTAATTTTTCATCAAAATTCTATATCTCGGGCTAGGGACCTTGGAATTTGATTCCGGGCATACGCCTAAGTCCCAAATCATAATAAGGACCTACCGGAACTGTCAAAACACTTATCTGAGTCCGTTTGCTCAAAATGTTGACCAAAGTCAACTCAGTTGAGTTTTAAAGCTCTAATTCACATTTTAATCCATTTTTCACTTGAAAACTTTCCGAAAAATTTTACGGATTGCGCACGCAAGTCGATGAATGATAAATAGTATTTTTTGAGGTTTTAAAATATAAAATTAATTATTAAATTTAAAAATAACATTTTGGGTCATCACATGTTGTCCATGCTCATATATGACAATTTTGTAGCTATGTTTTTGTCGTTCTCTTTTTTCGGACTCTCTTTGCTTCTGACCTTCTATATACTTATTTAACGCTTTCGACTTCACCTACACATTAATACTTTTAGTTTACAGTTTCCATATTTGAAAAAATAATATTTCATATATATATATATATATATATATATATATATATATATATATATATGAAATTCTTTTATCTCATTTGAAATGGCAAAATTTATATAAAAACAAGTTTCTAAATTGAGTAATGCTTTCGCGCGGATATATTTTCTAGTTTACTAATAATTCAGAAAAAGCGTTTAGTAAGGGGACAAAAAAACAGAAGGGTGGCTAAAGACTATCTTTGAGATTTCTACTCACGTCAGAATTAGAATTAGCAACAAGTTCACGTTTGAGATAGAAATGCGAGGTGGATAAATATGGAAGAGAAAGAGTTTCATTTTTAATATATTTGAAAAAGAAAAAAGATAAGTTTGAAAAGTCAGGTCAATAATATCATCAATTCTCACCTTCCCTGTTGTCTTGTGAGTTGAAATAGTAAAAAATGAAAAGTATAAATATCCCTCCTCAATTACACATAATTTTTACGTTGACCAAATAATTACTTAGGAGATAAACATACTAATTATCAAAACTA
The DNA here is from genome assembly GCF_000390325.3 of Nicotiana tomentosiformis. NCBI lineage: Eukaryota > Viridiplantae > Streptophyta > Magnoliopsida > Solanales > Solanaceae > Nicotiana > Nicotiana tomentosiformis. The sequence continues at coordinate 117,611,318 of NC_090818.1, forward strand.
TATAATTACACTCAATTACATTCAAATTCAATTAAAAGGTGGCTTTTCAACAACCTCTAGAAAAATATTTGTTATACTTGGGGTTGCTCTATTGGTGAGCATCCCCCACTTCCAACCAAGAAATTGTGAGTTCGAGTCACCCCAAGAGCAAAGTGGGGAGTTCTTGGAAGGAGGGAGCCGAGAGTCTATCGGAAACAGCTTCTCTACCCCAGGGTAGGGGTAAGGTTCTCACTAGTAAGATTATACTAGGTTGTTATTGTTCCTTGTAATTTTACTACTCAATGTCAATTGTCTTAATTCAGCAACATGTCTGTGATTTAAACTTTATCAGTTCTAAATTTTAGCCGGAGATAATTCTAAATTTAATTTTTGTACAAATACAAAATTATGACCGGAAGTACTAAGTTAAGCCGAATTCCAACTTTAATCTTCTTGCTCCGCATCTCATTTTCATTTTCATGTGAAATACGAACTAAAAAGGCTACTTGCTAAGTTTGGTTGCACCAATTCCGAGGTGAAGCCTTCACTTCACTTACTAATATACGACATACGAGTATCAAAAAAATGCCAACAAGCACGAAAGTCCTTGCACATTTCATTATTTTATTTGGATAATGGAGAGAGGAGGAGGAAAAGAAAACTACAGGAAAAAAACAATAGGAGAAAGGACAAAAGGCTAGGAGTAAACACAATTTGAAGAGACCCTCTTCTTCTGGAATACTTATTTACATTTATTTGGAGCAATTTATATAATGTGAACTCTGAAGTTAAGACCTTATATTCATTGGCTCCATTTCCTTAAGTACTTCATAATTGCAGATTAGGCATTGCTCCTAAAGGAACCAAGTGCTTTAACTGCTCCAGCTCTCAATATAAATTGGTGGTAAAATGCAGCAATTGCAGCTCCAATAAAAGGTCCAACCCAGAAAATCCACTGTCACATTCAACACAAGTCAAAAGTTAACATTAATTCCTTGCTATAAGATCCAACAAATGTAAGTTCTTTTTACGCTATAAGTAAAAGGGAACGTTCGTGTAACTGGTAAAGTTGATGTCATTTGATTATGAAGTTACGGGTTCATGCCGTAAAAATAGCCTCTTGCAAAAATGCAGGATAAGACTGCGCTTGTGGTTCAGTCATTCCCTGGACCTCGCGCATAGCGAGAGCTTATTGCACCGGGTTGCGCATTTTACTATTAGCATATTTTAACCTTTTAAATGACATAGAGCTTGTTCGACCAAACTTCTAAGAAGCCAACATGACTTTTTTCTCTCGGAAAAGTACTTTTTTAAAATTTTGACATGTTTAGCCAAAATAAAAGAAAAGTGTTCTTCAGTTAGAAACATTTTTTCTACTTTTGGAGTGAATTCCAAGAAGCAAAGCAAGAAATTAATTTGTTTAGGACAAAAATTTTCTTACAATAAATTACTCGGCCTTGCATGAACGCGAGATACTTTGTACACCAGACTATTTTTTATTATAGTATTTTAAGGGAAAAAAATACATAAAGGGCAAAATATATTCAAGTTGTTTTAAACAAAAAAAAAGTGGAGTATTTGCTTACTTGGTCATCCCATGCTTTTTCTTTACCATAAATAACAGCAGCTCCAAAACTTCTAGCAGGGTTAATACCAGTTCCAGTTACAGGTATTGTGGCCAAATGAACCATGAACACAGCAAATCCAATTGGAAGTGGTGCCAACACCTTTAATTAATCAAATTAAAAATCAAAATTATCAACCCAAACCATCAAAATTAGCATTAAGATTAAGTAATTTAAAAAGTAACAAAATTATACTTACAGGAATATGAGAGTCTCTAGCATTTCTCTTAGGATCAGTAGCAGCAAAAACAGTGTAAACAAGAACAAATGTGCCAATAATTTCAGCACCCAAACCGGTACCTGTACTATAACCATCATTCAACATATTAGCACCACCACCATACTTAACATAGTACGCCTTCTGAAATGCCTTAACCAACCCGCAACCACAAATGGCTCCTAAACACTGAGCCAACATATACATAATTGCACGAACCAACGACACTTTCCTAGCCAAGAATAGTCCAAATGTAACAGCAGGATTAATATGTCCACCAGAAATACCAGCAGTGCAATAAACAAGGACGAAAATCATGCCCCCAAATGCCCATGCAATTCCAAGAATACCAACACCACCACATTGTTCGCCGTTATGGTCAGTGTCAGTTTGGCTCTTGTATCCAATTACAGTGAGGACAGTGATGTAGAGAAATAATAAAGTGGCTATAAATTCAGCTATTATGGCTCTGTAAAAGGACCATTTTCCTAGTTCCTCAGGGTCAATTAAGGGTGCAGGGGGTGGGTCTTGGTAGTCTTTTGGGGCATATTCAGTGCCAACTTCAATGTCCTTGCCCATTTTTGAGTTTAATTCGGCTAAGCAAGGAAGACTAATCTTGAAAATATTGTTTGATATTTGGCTGAAGTGAATAAGTTGATAGAAGAGGATGGGGTATTTATGGAGTTGGAAATTTAATATGAGGGTGTATATTAAGATTAATTTGATGGATTAATAAATAATCAAACTTATCATCTGCCGCCCCATATTGCTCTCTCCCATTTTCTTGCATTTTTCATATAGTTCTATGTCCCCACCCCTTAGCACAAATCCTCCTTCAATCGGAATATTATAAATTTCCCTTATCACAAATGACTAATATGCAAGGGCGGAGCTATAACTGGCTAAAAGTCAATCTCTTCGACATTTTTCACAAGAAAATTACACACTAAATATATATTAAATTTTGAGTACTCAATGAATTTTCTAGTTTCATCACTACTAAGTACTAATATACATACTATAATATTTTGTGTTTACTGACTTCAAATTTGTAATCCGGTAACACATCACTGAACCGGTAACTTTAAAATTTTGTGATTGTTGTTGTGATACTAATATTGTCTCACTTTTTGCCCTTTTGTTTTTATTATTATTTTTTTTTTTTTTTTGAGTCGAGAGTCTTTCGACAATAACCTCTCTACTCCTTAGGAATAGGAGTAAGGTCTGCGTATACATTACCCTCTTCAGACCTCGTTAGTGAGATTTTACTGAATTATTGTTGTTGTTGTAACAATCACTGAACCGACCATAATCATCATCGTTTAGAAATAATGAACCATTTGTTTTTCTCCCTTGCCATCCGCACCACCGTCCATTCCAACTCAGCCCACAATGTTGATTTTTTCAACCACTCATTTCTTGCCATCTCAGCTAGGGCCCATCTTCAATCCTCACTATTCAAAAAAGGGCTGCTTAATTACCAAAATATATTTAATTATTCTAAAAAACAAATTTTGAAGAATACGTGGTTACTGACTTGCCATGTGTCCAACACCAAACAAATGAGTTTATATAAATATGGATTATACATTTAAAACGCTAATATTATGCTCTTCTGGATTATTTTTTAGTTAGTGATAAGAGCATCTCCAACTTCCTCCATTTCTCCAAAATGCAATTTTTTTTTGTAAATATGTGGCTCCAATGCTCCCTTATTTTTGGCTGTAAAATGGGGATGAATAGTGTTATTTCAAATTTGGAGTGACACTATTGATCTCCTCCATTACTATTCATCCTTACTTTATTATTATTTTTATTATTTAATTCTTTTAATTTATCTCTTTATATATACTTAATTATGTTTATGTAATATCTTTATAATATTAATTTTACATCTTAACTTTGGCATATAATTTTGATAAATTAATTTTCGTGCATTTATTATTTTTATGTAAAATTATAAGTTAATTTTATTATAAGTTATAATAGTACAAAAAATATATAATCATCTCAAAAAATGAATGGTGCAAATATAAAATATTAGATGTTGCTAAAATTGAAATGTGCGAATATAAAATATTAGATGTTGTTAAAATTGAAAAGTAAAAATTAAAAATACATTAATGGTCGAGGATGAGCGTGATCTTAATGCACCAATTCAAGATGATTGGGAATGTCCACTTTTAACGGTAAAAATGATAGTAGATGAAAATCACCGATTTGAACAATGTTTAGCTCGACACAAAAGAATTAAGGACAAAGATGCTCATTTTGCACTTCATAATGCATTAATAGATCATTTATGGGAGCATACTAGAGGTGAAAGTTGAATATTTATGTAATATTCAATCAGAATTTTATCATAATGTAATATGTATTTAATTATCTTATATCTCAATGATTTGACTTTTATTTGAATTATCCATTAATATATATATATATTTTTATTTGAACTATCCGTTAATATATATATAATCTATAATATTTTCTTACAAATTATATTATTTAAAAATTTATGGTATAAAATAATTTTATATTAAATTTTATGTGATGAATATGTAAAAAAGAAAAAAAAGATAGAATTTTTTAATAGAAATAAAAAATAAAATTTAAATAAAAGATAATAATATAATATTGAATAGAGAGAAGAATATAAAATAAAATATTATTTTTTGAAGTAAAAAATGAAATAATGATTGTAATAACTTTACACCATTTTAGAGGAGAAAATGGAGGCAAGGGTAGAGATGGCCTAAGTGATAACAGATTATTGAAAGATAGCTTTTTCATTGTGTAACTGTTCAATGAATGTCACCTTATTTGGAAAGATTCCTGTTCAAACTATATGACTCTACTCTTTCTGAATATAAATCATTAAGTGTTTGTTTGGTTTCGTCAAATATAAAACAGATACTATATATTCGTGTAACGATCCGGTCAGTCATTTTGAGTGTTGTAGCCCCGTTTCCTTATTTACTTTTTATCCTATGCTCAATTGTTGATGCGTGCCTTGCCGGGGTAGTTGGTTTGGCTCCGGGGATGTTTCGGAATGAGTTGAGACACTTAGCTAGCGTTTGGCCATAGATTCCCAAATTTATTCTGAAAAATCTGATTTGGGTGAAGTTTGGTTTGAAGATAAAAATGTGTTTGGACATCTGTTTTGGGTGAAGTTTGGTTTGGAAAAATATGAAACATGACTTATACCCATAAGTTCTAAAAACTATCACAAACACCCAACAGTACCATTATCAATAAGATTCATTATATTATCGCAAACAATAGTCCTGAACATAAATAAATTTGATACAGAATTATGATGTTGGGCATATTTCGATATGTGTTGATGTTACTTTACCCATGTTTTAACCGCTTTTTGATGCTATTTAATCTTTAAAATGCCCAACATGGTTTAATTATTGGTTTTATGACTAATTGAGTTGTGTGTGATGAATTAGGGTGTTTGGAGTATAAAAATATGAAGAAAAGGTGCTCTAGATAGAGGAAGAGGGGTTGGATTTCGTGCACCCTTAGCAGTGAAGTCGGCCCATAGCATCCGCCATAGCATCCGCACCTGGGCAAAGCTGAGAAGGAGGAACAAAGGGTGGATGCGACGCATCCACCCTAGCATGCGAAGCTGGGAAGTGGAGGACGAGATGGATGCGACGCATCCACCTCAGCATCAATCCCTGTAGCCAAGTCGGATTAGGAATAGGAGAACTTTGGCCCACGACTTTTGTACGCAATATATAAGCTAAAAACGCCTCCTTTAGGTTATCTAACATATTGGAGAGAGGGAAAAAGGCACGAAAAAGCTGTGGAGGCTGGAATTCATCAAGTTTCATCTTTCTCCCACCAAACTTAGTAATTTTTATGTTTCTTTATATGATTTGTTGTTTGGCTACCATGTCTATGTGGAGCTAAACTTCACGTTCTAGGGTTGTGGTTCTTTCATGACTATTGTTATTCGGATATTGATTTTGACTTCTTGATTTATCATATTAGTTTATTTATTCAATCTTGCGCTTAATTATTTAATTGCTTGATCACCAATTGAATACTATCTACGAATCTAGAATTGAACTCGAAAGTGGGAATTCTATATTGCATATAGGATTGAGTAGGGCAAGTTCTTGAACTCGGGCATCGGGGAACGGATTCGTGGTTAGGATAGACATATACCTAATTGCCTTGCGTGGTTGATTTACAGGAATTATAAATGCGTTCTTGTTGATTCTAACTCCATAGACATATAGGCGTTAGGTTAGCTTGAATAGGCGAGTAAGAACTCGACAGATTCTTATGAGCAATATTAACCCTGTCAACCAATAAGCTAGATAAATTAGTCGGTCAATTCAATTGAAGAATACAATAGGATTGTTAGATAGCCCATAACCCTAGATCGTTTTCATTACATTGATATCATAAAAATCTGCTCTTTCTCTGTTCAAAGTTCATTATTTATATTTTTTATTTAATTAGTTTAGAATAAAATATTTTGAGGTTTAATTCTTGTTTAGATAATTAGGATAGTCTAATTTAGTTAATAGTTAATCATAAGTCCTCGTGGGTTCGACATCCGACTTTTAGTCACTTTATTACTTTACGACCGCGTATACTTGCGTGAGTGTGTTTGGTCGCAACAAATTTTTGGCGCCGTTGCCGGGGGCTTAGAAATTAGCTATTTTTCTAGATTAGACATTTTATTTGTCTATTCAATTTTTTTAGTTTAGTTAGTATTTGTTATTTATTTTAGCATGGCATCTTGGAATAAAAATTATTCGAATGATGGTTATTCTTATTTTGATGATCCTTGTCCATATTGTGGAGGACCCCACTGGTGGAAAAATTGTCAGAATGTTCCCAGGAGCGAGTTGTGCGCACAATCTCAATCCTTTGAGTGGAATATTTGTAATATGTGTGGTGGTCAAGATGGCCATTGGGATGGTTGTCCTAATTTTGTTCATCCTTCTCTGAGCCCTTATTATGATCTTTCTAATGATATTTCTGAGTTTGATAGGGGCAATGAAGTGCAGGATATGGAGCCTGATGCATATATTAGGGATATTCTGAGGCAAGTAGCAGAGCAACAGGATGAACTCAAAAAAGATATGAAAAGAATGAGGGCAGCAATCACAAGAATGAAGGCCAATATGGAAGAATTGAATGAAGAGAGCGAGTACCAGCAAGAGAAAATTTTTGAAAAAGAGGAGATTTTGAGCCAAACTTGGCTGGCAGAACAGGCTGAAAAGTTAGAAATATATGAAGCTCAACATGAGGAACTTACTGATGGGATGAGACACTTTATAGAGGGAAGATCTAAACTGGGACAAGGGATCTATAAATTTGTCACTACTATTCACGACTTGCAAGATAAATTAAATGCAAAGGTTGTTGCGTCTATCGCCCAACAAAATAGTAATGAGTTGTCAGAAGCTGAAAAGGAGCTTATACGCCAAATTGAGGAGCTAAAAGTGGAGAGCCAATCATTCGAGCATATTTCTGTTGATGATGCCCATGTTGAGAAAAGTACACTAGAGCCATGCGAGGTAGCAGATAATGTTATATTTGAAGACTCTAATGTGTGCACATATGAGGATATAAATAGTAATACAATTCTAAAGTTGGGGCGTGTTGGTCCTCATTCTAAACATTTTTCGACATTGTATTTGGATGATGACATGGAAATCGAGTCATCTAAGCCTTTGGAGGAGTCAATGGAAGAGGAACATGATGCCTATATTTTTGAATTTGTCATGCCAAAAAGCAAAAAATACATTCCTCATCTAAAGGCCGAGAAGTGTAGAGTGAAAAATTTATTACTTGGCCTGGTTATCTTTGTAGCCCCACCACTGGAGCATAGCCGCAAACTGGATGCCATGTTAGGGGCTCAATTCATAAGTTCGAGGTGGAGGCAAAAAGTGATTCACGTCGTGCCGCTACGTTAAATCAGGCGCTTGTTGGGAGGCAACCCAGCGTTACTGCTTTCTTTTATTTTTGTTCACTTTTTATTTTATTATTTTGTAGTATTTATTTTTGTTTTGTAGGATTATGAGCATAGGAAGCAAAGCCATTAGAAGAGTGCAAAAGCGAGCTAGATGGTGAGGACTAAGTGTGGGGTGCCCACACAAAGGACGATACCTGGGGGAAGTCTGAGTACCTCGTGAGCCGCTATTGCTTCGGCCTTTGGCCTACCAGGGAGTCTCGTTTACCCTCTTATTATTTATAATGTGCATTGAGGACATTGCAAAATTTTAAGTGTGGGGTGAGGAGATCGTTTGGATGAGTTTCTGTGCTATTTTAGCTTAGTTGTAGTACTCATTCTTAAGTGTGGTAGCTTTTGTGAAAAAAAAAAAGAAAAAAAAGAAATTTAAAAAAAAAAAAACGAAAAAGTAGAAAAATTAGACTTTTCCCGACGATTGATCTCCTAGATAATTTTCTTGAGGGATTAAAGTCTAAACAAAAATCCAAAATATGTCTTTTAGCTTTCTTTAGGTAGTAATAATCCCCTGTGGTTTTTCTTTGTGCCTCGGTTCTTTTCCATGGGATGTAGTTTGAACCGGGTAGTTTTTTTCTTTCCGAGTAGATTAGGAATTTAGGGAATAAAAGGAGCAAGAATGATGAACCTAGGCGCCCTTGACTTGTTTGATAGTAACATATTTATACTTTCGCATGTGTAGTATCTTCTGTATGATTTGAATTTATTGATGATGCCTTGTTAAATTGGATAGCATGTTTTGTGGCGCCTATGTCTCGTTTTCTTGACTTGTGTTCACTTTGCGCTTAATGCTCAATATCTCGTGGCTCCGTGAATACTTGCATTGTTGGAGAGTCGGAATGTGACCGTCCTTAGCGAGTCATGTGCCATGTGTGGTAAGGTTTTTGTGTAGTCCATGTAGTGTACTTGTGTCTAGAACTTGCCCGGTATGTGAGTTGAAGCGAAATTTTAGGTGATGCTCGGTTTGAAAAATAATTTTAGGCTTTCTTTGATCTTTTTGAGCTTATTTATTATCACAAATAAAATCTATCCCTAGTTAACCCTTTTGAGCCTGTAGACCTTTTATTTGGTACCCACATTACAAGCCTATACCCTTTTTATTTTTAATTGACATTATTTTGATCCTTTTACCTATTAAAGCACTTTAATTGTTAGATGAGCGCTAAAAGAAGTAAGAAGGGACTAAGTGTGGGGTGACTTTTGAGTGGAACCAATGAAAGAAAGAAGGGTACACTTATTTTGTAAAATAATACACCACTAGCGGAAATTAAAAAAAAAAAAGAAGAGGAAAATCTGAAAAAAGAAAAAAAGAAAAATATAGAGGAATAAATTGTTGTCTTATTCTTGCTAGTGGGTATGAATTAAAGTAGTGCTTAAAGAAAGAGGAAATATTGTTGGGGTGATATTATTTGTGAAATTGAAGTGGTGTTGAAGAATTTGCGCTTAAGTTATTTGATGATGTGTTAAAGTGCTTAGGAGGTTGAGTCACTATTCCTAAAATATATCCTACCTTTCCCTTAGCCCACATTACAACCATGAAAAAGTCCTAATTGATTTTAGATCGAGCGAGCTTACATTAGTAGAGATTTACATTAAGGGCAAGCATATGGTACCAATTGCATGCATGTGACTTCTCTGTGAGAGTGACCGATTTTCTTTGATATATGTGAGTCATTAAAATATATTTGATCATGAGATTCGAATGTGTGGATTGAACTCGCTCTCTTGTTCTTGTTGTGAGGGCACATGGTTTCACGAGGGATAGGTAACGTTATTAGACTTCTCTATGATGTTGGGTGTTCAAGCCATGAGTGCATAGTGACATTGAGTCGGTTTTTGAGGTTAGGGTTGTTGTGAGCATGTTGTCTTTGTTCGAATATGTTTAAAGAAGGGCATAAGTAAAGGGAAGTGTGTGTGATGCATAGTCTAGAGCCTAATTGTTGCAAATAACCATGGTCATAGGTGCAGTGTGCTTTGAATGATAAGAGCTTAATTTTGTTTTGTCTACTATAGGATGGTTTGTTCGAGGACGAACAAAGGTTTAAGTGTGGGGTGGTGATGTTGGGCATATTTCGATATGTGTTGATATTACTTTACCCATGTTTTAACCGCTTTTTGATGCTATTTGATCTTTAAAATGCTCAACATGGTTTAATTATTGGTTTTATTACTAATTGAGTTGTGTGTGATGAATTAGGGTGTTTGGAGTATAAAAATATGAAGAAAAGGTGCTCTAGATAGAGGAAGAGGGGTTGGATTTCGTGCACCCTTAGCAGTGAAGTCGGCCCATAGCATCCGCCATAGCATCCGCACCTGGGCAAAGCTGAGAAGGAGGAACAAAGGGTGGATGCGACGCATCCACCCTAGCATGCGAAGCTGGGAAGTGGAGGACGAGGTGGATGCGACGCATCCACCCCAGCATCAATCCCTGTAGCCAAGTCGGATTAGGAATAGGAGAACTTTGGCCCACGACTTTTGTACGCAATATATAAGCTAAAAACGCCTCCTTTAGGTTATCTAACATATTGGAGAGAGGGAAAAAGGCACGAAAAAGCTGTGGAGGCTGGAATTCATCAAGTTTCATCTTTCTCCCACCAAACTTAGTAATTTTTATGTTTCTTTATATGATTTGTTGTTTGGCTACCATGTCTATGTGGAGCTAAACTTCACGTTCTAGGGTTGTGGTTCTTTCATGACTATTGTTATTCGGATATTGATTTTGACTTCTTGATTTATCATATTAGTTTATTTATTCAATCTTGCGCTTAATTATTTAATTGCTTGATCACCAATTGAATACTATCTACGAATCTAGAATTGAACTCGAAAGTGGGAATTCTATATTGCATATAGGATTGAGTAGGGCAAGTTCTTGAACTCGGGCATCGGGGAACGGATTCGTGGTTAGGATAGACATATACCTAATTGCCTTGCGTGGTTGATTTACAGGAATTATACATGCGTTCTTGTTGATTCTAACTCCATAGACATATAGGCGTTAGGTTAGCTTGAATAGGCGAGTAAGAACTCGACAGATTCTTATGAGCAATATTAACCCTGTCAACCAATAAGCTAGATAAATTAGTCGGTCAATTCAATTGAAGAATACAATAGGATTGTTAGATAGCCCATAACCCTAGATCGTTTTCATTACATTGATATCATAAAAATCTGCTCTTTCTCTGTTCAAAGTTCATTATTTATATTTTTTATTTAATTAGTTTAGAATAAAATATTTTGAGGTTTAATTCTTGTTTAGATAATTAGGATAGTCTAATTTAGTTAATAGTTAATCATAAGTCCTCGTGGGTTCGACATCCGACTTTTAGTCACTTTATTACTTTACGACCGCGTATACTTGCGTGAGTGTATTTGGTCGCAACAAATTATCATTTTTATAATTAACTACATGATACACTATCAGATGACCGAGAAGACGAAGCAACATTATTACAAAATAATAAATGGTGGGCTCTTTTATAAAATATAAAAGTTTGGGGTAATTTTAAAAAAATATAATAGTGATATTTTGGCCAAAATATTGGCAAAATCTATGGCCAAACATATGTTTACCAAATAAAATCCAAGTTTATTTTGACAAAATTTATCGCCAAACGGGTCCTTAGTCTCAAGGTTGGAAATCAAAGTTGAAAAGGTTGACCGGATGTTGACTTATGTGTAAATGGCTTCGGAATATAATTTTGATGGTTCCGATAGCTCCGTAGGGTATTTTTGGACTTAGGAGTGTGTTCGGATAGTGATTTGGATGTCCGTAATGGAGTTTGGCTTGAAATGACAAAAGGTAATTAGAAGTTTTAGAAATTGAGAAGTTTGACTGAGAGTTGACTTTGTGGTTACCGGGCTCCGATTTTGGTTCCGAAAGTTGGAATAGTCTGTTGTGTCATTTATGACTTGTGTGCAAAATTTAAGGTCAATCGGACTTGATTTGATAAGTTTCAGTATCGAATGTAGAAGTTAGAAATTTATAAGTTCATTAGGCTTGAATTAGGGTGCGATTCGTGTTTTTGATGTTGTTTGATATGATTTGAGGACTCGACTAAGTTCGTATGATGTTTTAGGACTTGTTGGTATGTTTGGTTGAATTCCCGGGGGCCTCGGGGTGGATTTCGGATGGCTAATGGATTGGAATTTGGACTTAGGTGATAGCTGATGTTGTAGGTCTGGTTTCCTTATACGTGATCGCGTGAGAAGGTCCGCGACCGTTTAGGCATATTTTGGGCACATGAGATTTTGTTCTATGCGATCGCGAGTTTTGGTCTGCGATTGCGTAAGCTGGAGGAATCAGTGAATCGCGAACGCGTGGGCTAAGCCGCGTTCGCAAAGAGGAAATAGGGCAGGAGTTGGTCACGCGCGTTGTTCTATGCGAACGCGTGGGTATGTCCGCGATCGGGTAGGCCTGGGAAGCCCTTGCATCACGTTCGCGTGGGTGTTTATGCGATCGCGTAAAGTTAAGTTCTGGGGCTATTGAGTATGTACTTCGCGATCGCGAAGCTTTTCCTGCGATCACGAAGAAGGGACATTTGGCCAAAATTTAAAGTCCCAAAAATGAGGGTTTGAGTTTATTTCACAATTTGATTTTGGGAAATCGGATTAAGGCGACTATTGGAGAGATTTTCAAGGGAGTGATTGGAGTAAGTGATTCGTACTTGGTTTTGGTTAAATTACATGAATATATCCTTGATTTCATCATTTAATTAGTGATTTGGGTTTAAAAATTGGGGGAAAATGGAGAAAACTTCTTAGGCCGAATTTTGGGGATTTGAGCGAGATTTTGGTTTGGGATTTGAGTAATTTTGGTATGGTTGGACTCGTAGTTGAATGGGTGTACGGATTTTGTAACTTTCATCGGATTCCGAGACGTGGTCCCGTGGTTGACCTTTGAGTTGACTTTTTGACTTTTGATTAAGAACTTAGAATTTTTATATGGAATTGATTCCTATAGCTTGAGTTGATTGTATCAAATTATTTGTGGCTAGATTCGAGCCATTCAGAGACCGATTCACGAGGCAAGGGCTTGTTGAAGTAGAGACTTACTGGCACTGTTGGGACCTACAGAGGTCGTGTTACATATTAAATTATTTTCTTCATCTGCGATTTGTACTCAGTCACAACTATCATTTGCATATCATATCTCAGTCTCTATTGCCATTTATTGATACATCATATCATTATTGTTTGGGCTGGTTATCATGATACTTGTGAGTCTAAGAGACTGGATAGATTGATGATTGGGTGAGGCCGAGGGCCTGATTGTGAGGATATTTATGGGATCGGGTTGCACGCCGCAACATGCTTTATTGTTTCATGCCATGATTGGCTTATTATAGCACTTGGGCAGGATCCGTCCCTCCGGAGTCTTACTCACGAGCAGTGAGCGCAGATACTTACTGAGTGCGAGTGCGAGTGCTGAGAGCGAGTGCCGAGCGATTGGGAGGATTGAGTGACTGTGAAGGTGTAGTGACTGTGAGGAATGAGTTACTGTAAGGATGGAGTGAATGAGAGGACTGAGTAATTGATACACTGATAGTATGCATATGAATTCATCACTATTTTGTATTACAGTTGGCATACATAACTGACATGTAGTTATTGAGATGTATTATTTCTCATTTCGGTTACACTTGACATATCTTACCTGTTTGAGCTTTAACTGTTGAACTTGAAGGCATGCATATATTTCTATAACTGGACTGCATATGTGAAGCTTGTCACTGCTTTCAGTCCAAAAGTTAGACTTGTTACCTACTGAGTTGGTTATACTCATGCTACACCCTACACTTAGTATGCAGATCTAGGTACTTTCGGGTACGGTGGTTGATGACTTTGGAGCTATTATTCAGTTCGGAGATCCTCGAGGTAGCTGCTTTGGCTTACGCAATACTTGACTCTCCTTCTAAATTATTTAGTTCTATTTGTACGGTTCTCCTTCTTCTAGATAATATTTCAGACTATGTTACTGTATATATACTCATGTACTCAGTGACACCCGGATTTTTGAGGAATATTGTATTGAGTAGCAGTATCTTCGTATATGTATTTATGGGATTTTACTCTTAAACTCATTTTTATTATGTTTTAAAGTTAAAGAATGCATGGTTATTGAAGTTATCGGCTTGCCTAGTATTTCGATAGGCGCCATCACGACATGTGATATTTGGGTCGTGACAAGTTGGTATTAGAGCCTAGGTTACATAGGTCTCACGAGTTATGAGCAGGTTTAGTAGAATATTGCGGATCGGTACAGATACGTCTGTACTTATCTTCGAGAGGTTGTCGAACCATTAAAAAACCTTCACTTTCTTGTATTCTTATCGTGCGAATTTATTGAATCTGAAACTAAACTTCTGTTATTGTATTCTCTCACAGATGATGAGGACACGTGCTACCAAAACTGGCAGACAACCACCAGCTAGGGCCACGAGAGGCTGGGGCCGAGGTGCAGCTCGTACATCAGCTAGAGCAGCACCTGCAGATCTACCAGGTTCTCCAACTCGGGAGAAGGTTCCAGATGTGGTTGAGCCAATGGGGCCAGCTCAGGCACCAGCTGTGCCCATTGTGATTTCAGGCCTTCAGGAGGCTTTGGCTTAGATATTGACTGTTTTCACTAGCCCTGCTCAGGCGATTTTTGTTCAGACAGTGCCAACCACTTCTCAGACTGGGGGAGGTACTCAGACTCCCACCGCCCGTACTCTAGAGCACGGTGGTGCAGGGACTTCAGACACCGGGGTTACTACCAGCCCAGCCGATTGCAGTTGCTCTAACCCATGTGGGTCCCATTATGAGTGATGAGGAGAAGAAAAGGCTAGAGAGGTTTGGGAGGCTCAGGCCTCCATCATTCAGTGGGGCTGAGTCAGAGGATTCTCAGGACTTCTTGGATAGGTGCTAATGGATTCTTCACACGACGGGTATTCTGGAGACTAGTGGGGTCTCATTTACTACTTTTCAGCTGACAAGGGCAGCCTTTAGATGGAGGGAGGCCTATGAGATGAGCATGCCACTCGATGCTACACCACTTTCATGGTATGAGTTCTCCGTTCTCTTTTTGGAGAAGTTTATGCCACCGACCCGCAGGGCGGAGCTGCGCAGAAAAATCGAGTAGCTACGCCAGGAGGGCATGTCTGCGACCCAGTACGAGATGAGATTTTCTGAGTTGGCTTGTCATGCAGTTTGGTTGGTTCCCATTGAGAGGGAGAAGATTAGGAGGTTCATTGATGGCCTCAGTTATCAGTTGCATTTTGTTGTGACTCAGGAGAATGCATTTGGTGCTAGGTTTGACGAGGTGGTTGATATTGCTCAGCGGCTAGAGTTGGTCCGTAGTCAGGAGAGTGAGGAGAGGGAGGTCAAAATGCCTTGTGAATCGGGTGGTTTCAGTGGTGTTCCTTCTAGGGGCAATCCTACTACAGCAGGGGTCGTCCTTATAGGCCCGCTCAGATGGCTCATCCAGTTCATCGTGGTGCATCAGCTAGCCATGGTTCGTACAGTGCTCGTCTGAGTCAGTCATCTCTCAGTGCTCTCCCAGCTCAGAATTCATCCCGTGCTCTATCGGTTCAGGGTTCATCTGTGCCAGGTCCTTCTAGCAGTTATTCTGGTACTTGGGGCTCGATTTAGTCCCCACCACCACCAACGGGGAGTTGCTTTAAGTGCGGGGAGTTTAGGCATGTATGGAGACAGTGTCCTTGTCGCTCGGGAGGTCCAGTTCAGCATAGGGGTCAGGCTATAACTTTCGCACCCGTTGCTTCACCACCCATCCAGCCAGCTCGGGGCGGGGCCCAGGAAGCTAGAGGTCGCCCTAGAGGGGGAGGTCGATCAGGTGGTGGTCAGGCCCGATTCTATGCT